>NC_134409.1:114374898-114459898 GCF_038048845.1 Mixophyes fleayi
CCTAATTAAATATTGGGCTGTGTATTAGCAACACAATGGAGTTTTGGGGGAAAATCAAGGAATGCTGCTTGGGATAACAGCTATTTGTACACCCATATAACTTTATTTCTGGAATTCTTTTTACTTGCAGAGGAACGGTGGGCTGTTCGGAAACCACATCAATCATGTGGCCAATGACAGACATGATTCCTACCAGCAAACTAACACCACCCGGCGTCCGCTGCACGTGCAGCGACCATCAATACGCTCTACCAGCGACACTGAAAAGTCTTTATACTCCCACACTGGGAACTCTATACATCACAATCATCATAACCACGAATACTCCGGGAAACACGTACCAAACTCCACAAATGCCAACCTAAACAATGCCAACGTGTTCAAACCTGCAAATGGGAAACACACCAGTCTCTCCGTCCACGATCACAGCTCTGAGAATGGCTACTACACGTACTCCAGAAACGACTACGAGAAACCTCAGAAGTCCAGTATTAAGAGGTAAAACTAGAACTTCTACCGTTAGAAAGTTCAACTTAAGACGTTGGACAAATTCACTGTCACTTTAGTTAGTCTTAGAAAATAAGTACATAACACGATCGTGTTTCTGTCCTCACATAATGTCTTATTGATAGGTCATTTTCCTGCTATGGTTGTAGTGCGCTGTCGGAAAACCTTTCACTTAGGTGCATACTTCGCAGCAGCCAATCAGCAATCAGCTTTTGTCTGACTAGTCAGACAGTGAATCCAGCTTCTGATTAGTTGCTATAGTTTAGTGCAAATTTTGTACCTAAATGTAATGTTAGTGAAAAAGGCCTTTTGTTCTTACACTGAGCCAGGGCCGGATTTACCACTAGCCAACCTAGGCAATTGCCTAGGGCCCAGCGGTCCCCAGAAGGCCCTCCCAGAGCCGGCGGTGAGACCACCTTTTAAAAATGGGACACTACTTATGGACCAGTGCTATATACTTGCCCCCCAAGGCTAAAGTCTGCCAGCCAGCCCCTGAATAGGGGTATATGTTATGCTAAAAAACTATAGTGCTATGGATTTTTTCAGGGAGGGGGCCCCAAACCAGTATCTTGCCTAGGGCCCTATGAGGTCTAAATCCGGCTCTGCACTGAGCATGACTGTTATATGGCCCAGGGGTCCCATTTGCGGTGTCTTTACATAGATGTAAATGTCAGATCAATGTCCAACCTCCCACCAGGTTAGGACCACCCCTTTTATTTATTTAATCTTTTCAGTTTTTCTCCAAAAACACTCTTCAGGTAAGCCTCATTTTTCGCTTAAATTAATCATAAGAGCTAGTGGACTTTACTACAGCTGAACAGTATAATAGAACTTATGACTGTGTGAAGTTTTTTATTACATTGCTCATAGTGGATCTACAAATTTGCTTCTCTGCTAAAATACAACATGGAAGCACAGAAAAGCCACATTAAGAGTATAAGATGAGACCTAAAGACCTCTAGTTCTGAACTGGTGTCTAATTCAAGTCCTATTGCAGAGTGAAAATGATGTCCACATAGCAGGCAATCCCCCTAAAAATGTCCCCCACCCCCCTTGACTTTATTTCAGTAATGTTGCTCTGCAAAAGGAGATCTTGGTTTTGCACTGCTCTGATAAACTAGACGCCTACTCTGTATTTTTCTAGGAATACCATCACCCAACCCTCTGCCTGTGCAAATGTATAGATATGGCTGACTTACCACAAACTTCTGTATCTCACCAGGAATGTAGTTACACGGCACTGTGGGCATGTTCCACTTAATAAACGACCTCCGCTGTGTGCACCGAGGTGTATAGGGGCAGGTACCCGTTGGCTGTGTTTGTATAATTGTACTGAGGATGTCCCCATTATAAATCGTCAAAACCAGGACAACACAAATAATGATGGAAGCCCAACTAGGGAGAGCTCTCTCTCTCTCTCTGCTAGGCAGTAATAGATATCCAACAATCCACTAACACAAGTGGGGGGCTAGTGACATACCTAGGGGGGCGGTAGAGGGATGGGGCCAACGCCCTTAAACCACTAATTACACATCTGGTTCTCTGCATGCTGTAAACTGTAAAGAGTGGAACAATGTGAATTAATTAGAGAATAGAATAGCTTTCTGGAATATTTGCTAAACCCTGTATTTATCCCAATCTTTAAAACTGATTTGTTTGGCAGGGTGAGCATCAGAGTTCATTTAGGAGACGTAATAGAGGCAATTGGTGACAACTGAGTTGCGCTTTATACTGCCTTCACAGCTCATTGTTTCTGAAATGTAGGGGGGGCCCCTTGGACAATTAATGTTGTTATAAAGTGTTGCATTCAAGTCTGATTTGGAGAAATGTAATGAACAACATTGTGTCAATGTTCTTATAAACTACATTTGTTATATACTTATTAATTACCATTATAATTTGCAACTGTTATAAATTAATATTACTATACATGTTGTTCTCTGGAGTAAAAACAAGCCCTGTTGTCAGGGTTTTTGCTGGCATAAGGTCCTTTCACCCTATAATAACTTGGCCGCTGAGATTTATTGTTGACCCCGGGTTAAAGGTAGACGTAATCTGGATTATAATCATTTTTTGTGAAATTCTCTGCAGATAAACTGCTCATATGGTTGTGTGTCTTTACCTATTTTCTCTGCTTATATCTCTTTGAAAATCAAATTTTATTTCACCTGCCGTATTCTAGTTACATATCTACTTTTGGAAATTGTGCAATGTTTTAACCTTTAAATCCCACTGTGCTGAATATGTGCATGAAAGATGCATCTGTTTCTCCTTAGACCCTGTACAGGTTGGTGGGAATACTGTCACTGCATTTGTCCCATGTTGTGCTGTGTTGTCTCGTCTTGATATGTAATAACTGATATTTATTTTATGACTAATAAATATCTTCCCATATTTGTATGGCTTTCCCGGATAGGACCCGCTATTATGAGAGTTATATTAGGTATGTTCCTCTATGTTTGTGGGTGAGATAACTGTTTGTGCCATACAATATATGCGAAGTTCATGGTTATTACATGCTTAGCTTGCTGCTTGCTGCGTGTTATTATATTGTCTATCATTGACTCTGAAATTAGAATTTATACCTATACCGTCCGACTATCCATATGCTACACCCATTTGCAAGACCAAAACATATCTCAAAAGACCTGCAAAAGTAGCAGGCAATGGTGAGCTCGTTGTTTTAGTCTGAATCCATAGACTGTCACATTATTTACTCACTTACAAACCGCCCATGTGGCTTAATGATATTTAATTTGTTGGAAACTTGAGCTGGAACTAGCATATATGCTTTATGTATTTAATGCACAGAACATTTTCACAGACCTGTAGAATGTCGTTATGTAATTATACTGAACAGTTCCATCTCCATGGTTACAAGCACAAAATTAGAAATGATTTTGTTAATGGAACAACCCAACCCTTAGCACATATCTTGGCTACTCTGTAAATCTTATTTGATTTTTGCATATTACTCTGACTATATATGTGATACACGGCTTATAATACACTTGAATGTTGGTCCCCGTGATCTACTTGTTGTCACCATCTTAGATCAGAGTCTGGAGAAAGGAATTTGCCTGTCATCTTCCGTGAAGACCCCGACTTCTTGGACTACAATGAAGAACCTTACTTGGGGGAACCAGAGTACTACAGTGGGGACGAGTATTATGAAGAGGAGAGCATGCTCTCTGGAAACAGGTGCATGATGGTAGCCACTAATATAACCTCTACCATACCAAGGTCACTTCATAGCCTAATCATAATCTGTCTTGTAAACCAGACAAATGTATGAGGACCCAACATTATACCCGGCCAACGACTTGGACTATGAGAGACCCAAAGGCTACCACCACCCGCACAGCTTTTTTGAAGAGGACGATCCCCAGATATGTTTTGAATCGCGGAAATCACCAAGACGGAGGCTACTTCCTCCAACACCTCCATGTGAGTAGAGTCGGTTGGTGAAGCCCCAGAACAGCAATGAAACGAGTTTGTACTTTTTATAAACTAGAGCAAACCTGATAATTACCATGAAGTAGGACAATCCTAAAAGGTTGCACGGTCCTTTGGAATTGCTGTTAGAAGGGAACCCCACCAATATATATTTTAAAACATTTATGCTCATTTTTAATCATTTTCTGTAGAATAGAACGATGGTGACTGAACATTGTTACGGCATTATCCATTACAAAAATTATATATCCCAGTTAGATTTTTTCATAGGATTTCTATAGTCAGGGTCGGTGCTAGGGTCCACGGCGCCCTAGGCATTTTTAAAAAAGCGGCGCCCCCTCCCCCGCAAAAATCGCCGCCCTCCTCCCTCCTCTCCTTACCTTGTCTCACCACCGCCGCCTCTCTGCTCCGTCTTCTCCCCTCCACTCACTGACACTAGTAAGTGGAGGGGAGGAGATGGAGCAGAGAGGCGGCAGTGGTGACAAAATAGCCTCTCCCCCCCCCCCCCCCCCTCCCCGTGCATCTGAATGCTGTGCGGCGGCCGTGACAGGTATGGTCAGCGGTCGCCGCACAGTTTTAAAGTATTTTAGGATTCTGTGGCGCCCTCCAGAGCCCGGCGCCCTAGGCAAGTGCCTAACCTTGCCTAATGGGAGCGCCGGGCTTGTCTATAGGCATACTAAAAATCAAGGTTTTGTTATTGTAGTTTAAATGATCCATTAAAGCATACTTTCCTTATAATTATGTTTAGTATTAAAGCTACCTTCTTAAAATGCAAAATATAAGAACAAAATAGTGCAGCTTAAGAATGGGATCTGGCAAATGTCCCTCCGTATTCCTCTGCTGATTTGACGGGATTTATAGGTTTCCTCAAAGACAACCTGACTTCATTCCAACCCCTCCCCAGTGCCTATCTACCTGAGCACAGCCCTTCTCGGCTGCAGGGTCAGACAGCCACTACTCTCTCTGGTCTACACTGAATGCTAGCCCAGGAAGTGACCATGTGATTATGACCAACATTTTTTTTTGTTTAACAATGATAGAGGAAAATTGAGGACCAAAGGTGTACAAATTCCTTTTAAGTAAAAAGTACGTAGTATTTTTTTTAAATTTCGCAAGACAGATGTTATTTTGTTTTCTTAATTTTTGGTCTTGGATGAAATCCCTCTCATAGACGATGAATTCTTCAGAAATAACGTTTCACTTTTAATCCATTTTTCAAGTAAAGTCATTTTAT
This sequence comes from Mixophyes fleayi, assembly GCF_038048845.1. Taxonomy (NCBI): domain Eukaryota; kingdom Metazoa; phylum Chordata; class Amphibia; order Anura; family Limnodynastidae; genus Mixophyes; species Mixophyes fleayi. Next base: position 114,380,096 of record NC_134409.1, read on the forward strand.
ATAGTTACCTCCATTATTTGAAGCTATAGAGAGCAGAAGGAGCAGAAGTCATGTTTGGTTGTTTCACATATATTTTGTTTAATATATATAATATTTTTATTACATTTTTGCAGTAACCTGTGAAACACAGAATTAATAATCATAGGAGCCAACAAAATCTTACTGTACATTTCCGCATATCCTTACAGAAAGATCTCGCATGGCAAATTTTAATCCTCTGCCCGATAATGGGAATTTGTACAAATAATATGTACGTACGTATTATTTGTACATATTATTTTCAACAATTTGACTGCAGCCTACTGATTTATTTTGTGTATTAATTTATAAAATAGACTCTTTAATTTTTTTGCTTAAGATAAACCTCGCCTATTTAAGATTTCCTGTATAGAATCTAATTCTGGATACATAGAAGACACTGGTGAAATTGTACAAGCTCCGCCAGTTCACAGAACGGCTGACAGCAGATTGTAAAGACTATAGGAACCGTCAAGCTGAGCAAACATGGAAAGAATAGTCCCTCATTGTCCTGTTTCTGTGTTTTGTAGCTAACAGAAGATCTTCCTTTAATTTTGAATGCCTTCGTAGACAAAGCAGTCAGGATGACATACCTCTATCACCAACCTTCCATCACCGCACGGCATTACCGCTACATTTAATGCAGCAGCAGGTAAACAGGTCCCGCCAGAGGCCTTCCAACAACGCTCATCTGTTTTTCACGCTTCCATTGACACGCATGTAGCTCAAATATAGTTTACTCTATACAGCTGCAAATAGCAGAAATCAGTAAGAAAACATGTAAAGAGTGGATACTGTTATCGATGTTAGGAGTTTAGATATACGTTGTACAATCCAGTCACCCGGGGGTATAGTTACTAAACTGCGGGTTTGGAAAAGTGGAAATGTTGCCTATAGCAACCAATCAGATTCTAGCTGTCAGTTTGTAGAATGTACTAAATAAATGATAACTAGAATCTGATTGGTTGCTATAGGCAACATCTCCACTTTTTCAAGCCCGCAATTTAGTAAACATACCCCCCGGACTCACCACACAAAAGAAATCTGCTAAATTGAGCATGGGTGGTGAATTTAAACCAAATTGTTCTGATTCATTTCTTACGTGTGCCTCCATTATGGTGGCCAATATGGGAACAACTTGTTCAGGCAAATGATAAGTTGTTATGGTGGTACCATGTGTTAATATCATGGTGAATAAGTAGTAACGTCAAAAAAACCACGGTTACATTATGTTTTACAGGACATTTATAGAAAAATAAAATCATTTTTCTAAATATGGTATATATTCTTTTCAAACACTTATTAAAAAAGTTAAAAAAAAAAAGCAAAAAATATCATGCTTCAAGTTTACAGCGTAACAGGCACACAAATATAGAATCCGTGGCCTATTTACCCAACGCCATAATATAACAATTCTAAAAGTCAATATATAGCTCTACAATGTTACATATCAAGATACCTTTTGTAGCACATACATGTGATGACTTAAAATATTACATATGTACATCTGTGTTTCTGCGCCTTCAGCTGTATGTAAGAAACGTGTGCATTTTGTTATGGCTTTGGTGTGTTCATTAGCATGCTCATCCGCACAGAGGGGTGGACAAACCCTTCAGAACATACATGTAACAAAGAACCCATGGTAAAGTCTGTGTTACGTAGGATCACTTTCATTTAACTGCAACACATCCACATGCAAAACCACACCGGTGGCCTTTGCAAATCAAATAAGGATTTGCATAGCTAACTAGTTAAAAACAGAAAGCACCTGTTGTATTTGCTGCTCATTGCATTCCTCAGAGACATAGGGGTATATTAACTAAACTGCGGGTTTGAAAAAGTGGTGATGTTGCCTATAGCAACCAATCAGTTTCTAGCTTTCATTTTATAGAATGCACTAAATAAATGACAGCTAGAATCTGATTGGTTGCTATAGGCAACATCTCCACTTTTTCAAACCCACAGTTTAGTAAATATACCCCATATTGGCAGTGGTTGTTTTTCTTTTTCACACTTAAAGAATGCCTGCTGAATCTGCCTCCTCCCATCCCACTTACATTAGGGAGAGCCTGAGAAAAGAGGGGAGGGAGGGAACAGATACAAAGGTAAATAATGAAAGTATAAAGTATTTATGGAACAAATGGCTAGCATGATATGAGAACCGTCATTTCTAATGTGACATCTGCACTGTGTTTTTCCCCCACACTACACATTAGCTACACTTTGAAGATAAATTTCCTGCTATAGGATCCTATGACATGCTCAATTATTGTGACATTTGGCAGGAATATATATTTTCTCCATAGTTCTTGCTGTCACAAGTCATCTGTCCCTATAACAGGATTGGGCTGGTTGCTCATTAATGTAATGATCAGTAATTCTCCTATCTGTGCTCTCATTCCTGACCACTTAGCTGTTATCTATGACACATCCCAGTCACCCTGTAGTGGGACATTGTAATGAGATTCATGTCCTCAGTGCTGGGTTTTATCTATCATCAAACATAATATTAGTGTCTCATCCATTGAACAGTGCAGATATTGTGGGGCTCCATAGTATCACTTGAGCATACACTGTATTTGGATAATATCTGTAAGCATTCAGTATATGGAGAGATATAGCATCATTATGCTGATTTATTTCAGTCATCATCATCATCTATTTATATAGCGCCACTAATTCCGCAGCACTGTACAGAGAACTCACTCATGTCAGTCCCTGCCCCATTGGAGCTTACAGTTTTAATTCTCTAACATATATACAGACATAGACCGAGAGAGACTAAGGTTAATTTGATAGCAGCCAGTTAACCTACTAGTATGTTTTTGGAGAGTGGGAGGCAATTGGAGCACTCGGAGGAAACCCCCACACACAGGGAGAACATACAAACTCTACACAGATAAGGCCATGGTCAGGAATTGAACTCATGACCTCAGAGCTGTGAGGCAGAAGTGCTAACCACTAAGCCACCGAGTAATATGTATAAGTGAATCAGACATTCGTAAAGCTATCACTCACTGATGTAACTATAGCATAGTGAAAATGTACTATAGCCTAGGCTGGACTGGCCAACCTATGGCTCTCTGGGTGTTGTCCCAGAATTCCCTGCCAGCTATCGACTGGCTATCTACTAGTAAAGCATGCTGGGGTCTGTAGTTTCACAACAACTGTAGAGCCATAAGTACATAACTGGGTTAAGGTGAGAAGGAGCAGCATATTTTGGGATCCTTAGGAGTTTTTGGGTTCTGTATCATTTACATGCATCACATCCTTGCATTTACCCCTCAGTTATTCATTTTAAACACCCCTGATGAAGGGAGCAGGCCCCTTCAAAACATTGCATTTTGTTTGCATGTAAATAAATGGCATATTTGCCTAGTAGTTGGTGTGTGTTTGTGATCATGTTGCAGCTTTTGGGATACCACATGACATTGTATCCAATGGCTCTCATTTGTGTGCCGTGAGTGTGCCATTGTCTACATTGTATGGATATAGTTTAAATAACATGTAGCTTCAAGCTAAATGATATGCCTAAAACAACTGATGTGTATATAAGTTATGATAAGGCTGTCCAGCATGGTGTCTGTTCTGTCGTTTGGAGAACGCAGACACAGGGCTTCTCTATCCTGCATCACTCTGGAGAACTAAAGAAAGTAGATTTTGTGTAAATGTCTTTCCTGTGTCCTAGAGACCAGAAATGTTCTGTAAACACTACTGTGTGATGGATCTGTAATCAACGTTAGGGACAAAGATGTTGAAGCAAACATAACTGACATGCTAAGCTTTATGCTTTAATATTTTTGCCCTATATTAGCCTTAATTTAAATAGTTATTGTTGTGGGCAGCTAATGGCTGTTTCTGATAGAGGAGGGGATTAAATAATAAAAAAATTCTCTTAAAAGAGCTGCAATGCAAAGTCAGGATAATACTGAAAAATGTACTTTACCTTTGTGCCTTCCATATGAAAATGTCAGTTTCAGAATTTAGTTATCCTTTGAAATAAATCTGAATCTATTTATATATTGTATTAGGGGGGTTTGGAGTGTGAACTGCACTGTCTGGCTGAGGTTTTATCAGTTGCCTTAACAACTCTGGTTACTGAGAACCTTGTGTAGTGTCCCAATGTTGGCGGGATCAGTCATGGGAGGTAGCTGCACATAATTAGATGGGGGACATCACTTCCCTATTGGTCCAGTTGTGTGCTGACAACTGCAGATATAAATCCCAAAGTTTAATACAGATTCCCATTCGGTTCTCTAATCAACAAAGCTTGTAGAATTCAAAGGGTGGAAGCACGATTATGTTAGCCAGGAAGATATGAATATTCCAAAAGAAAAGAGAATAAAGTACACATCCCAGTATAAGCAATAAATGCAAATCATAGAATAGAAAACAAAGAGGTTACAATCAGACGAGGAGCAGTGCATTGCTAGCAAAATTTGGTTAGGGGCCTGGCAAAGCCACTCTAGCCTCCTCTGCCCCCCTCTCTCTACTCTGAAAATAGCAGAACAAGGGCCTCTTCTGAGACTGTGCGGCCAGCTCCTAAGTGGACTTCTCTGTTCTTTTCAGAGCAGAGCGAGTGCCTCAGATGGAGTGTTTGACCAGCATTTCCCGACTCACATCAGCCTTCAGGCCCCATTACAGGCGCACCACCTGCACTCCATATAGTTCTACCAATAGGTTCAGCTTCCACTGTAGTATTTTCATTCATTCTGTATAAATCATTCACAAACTGTTCTTCCCTCCAGATTATGGCAGTGGCCGGCCTGGATTCTAGCAAAGCTCAGAAACACTCTCCGTGTCGCTCCACGCGATCCTGGGCCACTCCCCCAGCAAGTCCGAACAACAGAGACCGCACTTCATTCTACACCCCTCTCATCCGGGTAGACCGCGCTGAGTCCAAGGAGCAGATGAATGGCAGTCTACCGTCCTTGCAGAGAAGCTCATGGTACACAGATGATACTGATATTTCATATAGGACATTTACACAATCCAACCTGACTGTACCCAATGACTTCAGGAACAAACAGAGCGACAAGCAGAGGAGTGCAGACAGCCTTGTGGAAGCTGTAAGTAGCCTAGAGATATAGGGGATAGTGTATACTGTGCTGTAGATTATTATGACATTAGAAGTGGTCACTTTCTATGACCAGACTGTACAGGTCTCTGACCTACCAAGGCGACTTTTAATGTTATAATACTCTAAATAGTACAGGATACATTATCCCTTATAATAAAAAATATAATGTAAAACATGTGACTATAAGAAGGGGGGATTTCAAATTCTGTCTATTTGTAGTTAAGCAATAGCTATGCTCAGTCACATGACTCCTTTTAAAGGTGCTGCATCGTGGAATGAGCTTTGTTCTGTTATTTGCTGCAAACCTCCCAACATTTGTGATGTAGCGTTTGGGACACAGTGTGCCCCCTTCTGCGGGAGGGGGTGGGGTCACACTACAGCGGACATGAACATGTCTCATTGGACCATGCCACATTCCTCCAGGGGTGGTACCAGCACTAAGGAAGCGCCCTCAACTCTCGTATACTGCTCTCTAAGCACTCTCAATGTCTCACATGCCTGCTGCTTACACGCGCAGCATTTAAAGGGCCACATGTAGTGGGACATTTCCCCTAACTGTCCCCGAATTGGTACAGAACTCCTGATAGGCAGGACTGCGGGACAGTTTGGAGGTAGAAAACTGATTGCAAAGTTATGCTGTAGGAGAGCATGTTGCTTTAAGAACAGAGTGCTCTATGGATGAAGAAAAGTGGTAACTGATGTAATAGGATTAGGTTTGTTACTTTGTAAGTCTTCCATATACATTGTGCTGAGTAATAACAGTTTGCAAGAATGTATTAACAGTTAGTGAATGGGAAAGACCCCTAGATAAGAGGAGTGTCTTAGTAGTTGTGTTCTGAAGAGATTATCACACAAATAATGTTATAGCGCCTGATTCATTAAGGAAAGTTAAGCAAAAGTAAGCAAGTAAGGCACAACCATGTTGCATTGGAGGGGAGGTAAATTTAAAATGTGGGGACAGTTATATTTGGGGTAGGGCGTGTCCTAGATCAGCTTTAAATTCAGTGTACAAATGAGCTATCAGGTATTTGTGTGCTACATGAAACAGACAGTATTTTCCTTATGTGCAAAATAATGAACTTATTTGCACCCCTAGCATTGCAACATGGTTTTGTCCAGAAAACTTTAGTAAGAAAGCGTACTCAATTTTTTGCTTAACTTTCCTTAATGAATCAGGCCCATGACCAGGGGAGGGCCGGCAAATTTTAGCCCAGGGGGTAAGACTCGACTCAGCAGCCTATAAGGAACATTTTAAAGGTAAAAAAAAAATGCAGGTTGCCCAGTGACCCACGGTAGCCCACTATGTGACCGGCCCGGTGGGCAGATGCCCCCCTGACCCCCAGCCCAGCCTGCCCCTGCCTATGGCGTTATTTAGACAATATTACACATGTTTGGCCTAAACTGAAATCTAGTGTGTTGCACAGAGGAGCAAATATTTTACTGATGAGCAGCATTTGCTGTTGTGAGAGGGGCAAATGCAAATGATGACGCTTGCAGAGATAATACTGACAGCTTTTACATGTAACACACACCTACTAGTATAGTACTCAGCATGTTGGTCTAGCTCCCAGAAGCATACTTGCCTGCTCTCCCTGAATGTCCGGGAGACTCCTGAGTTTTTGGGAGTTCTCCCAGACTCCCGGGACAGCAGGGCAGCCTTCCGCATTCGGTCGACTTTGTTAGTAAAGTGGGGGGGGGGTGGGGGGGCTAATTGAGGCTTCCTGATCCCACTCTTTGCTGTAATAGGCCACAATTTGTAACGTTTCGCAGAGGGGCAGGGCCTAACAACACAATTCACGTGGCCACGCCCCCAGGACTCAGGAGCGAGACCTCCCCTCCTGGAGATCTCGCTGCCAAAGTTGGCAAGTATGCTCCAGAATTTCAGGAAGTTGTGGACTCCCGGGTCCTCCCGGATCCCACATCACTTCCTCTGATGCATATCGCGCCATCACAATGCTGTGAATGATTGCAGAGCAGGGGGCAGGGTAGTAATGAAGCAAATCATGTTTTCACACCCCCGCACTTGTCCTAAAGGTAGGCAAGTGGCTGCACGGTGGCTCAGTGGTTAGCACTTCTGCCTTACAACACTGGGGTCATGAGTTCGATTTCCGACCATGACCTTATCTGTGTGGAGTTTGTATGTTCTCCCCGTGTTTGCGTGGGTTTCCTCCGGGTGCTCTGATTTCCTCCCACATTTCAAAAACATACTAGTAGGTTAATTGGCTGCCATTAAATTGCCCTTAGTCTCTCTCGGCCTGTGTGTGTACATTAGGGGATTTAGATTGTAAGCTCCAATGGGGCAGGGACTGATGTGAATGAATTCTCTGTACAGCGCTGCGGAATTTGTGGCGCTATGTAAATAGATGATGATGATGACTGTGGATCACTTGGCACTGTTAGCAGCTAGATACTTTACACTCCACTGTTAATAAGCTTTGTCAGTTACACATGAGATCTCTGAACAGTTCAGCTTGTGTTGCTGGTGCCAAGAATGTGTTATTGGAGGAATTTGCACTTGGCTTATGCTTGAACTGAAAAATTAAAGGGAAAGAATTGTCAAATAAAATGCATGTAATAGGTAGGAGAATGGCCTGCTTTCCCCCGGACTTTACAGGAGAGTGGGCAAGTATGAAGTTAAGGACCTGCACAGTCCAAAGGATCACATTGGGATAGATCTTGATCTACGATGCAAGCCTAGTGAGACCTGGTGCATTGTACGGCTGGCAAGTGTGTCAAGCCCATGTTTACAAATCATTGCTATATCTCACAAGATGCTTTATACGTTGTATAAAATCTGCATGTAGTGAGTTTATGAAAATTATATATAATTTGTTATTTATTTACATTTTTGAGGCTTTTTTATGGTAATTTGTTTTGTTTATCTCATTCTCAAGAAGCTAATTAGACGAGCTGAAAGGCTCGCCCAGCCATCTTCCACGACACACTGTCATCTCTCAGAATTTGAATATCCCTGATGCATTAGCCTGGAAATTAGGAGTATCCAGAAACTACAACGTTACTGGGGGTGGTAGTCCTGTCATCTTACTCGTTAGAAGTCTGGGGCTTCCTAAAAAGAATAGTCCAGCTGTATTTTATATACATATCTTTTTTTTTTTTTAATGAATTTGTTCAGCTTTTGTATTTTTAATTAACAGATGTCCTTATTTGACCTTATATTGCTATTTCTTTTCACCATGCAGAAGCCTTCATTCATTTAGGTAAACAGATGTACGTCAAGTCACAAACTAGGTCACATGTTTATTGTTTGTTAGAGCGATTATAACATGTTTTAGATGCAGGTTATTAGACTGATTTAGTAAAACTGGACTTAAAGGGCTTTTCCACTTACATTTTACTAAAAGTCTTCCCATCCCAATAATCATACTTTCTCTGTATTTAGTGGGTACCATTGCTGATATATAGCCATGACCTCTGCTGATCAGACTCTCTCCTGCACACCTTTCTCTGTAGCAGCCTGACACAGGGGTTGTATGACTTTCAGTCGCTGGAGCTGTGTCTGGTTACCCCTGCTATGGAGAAAGGCGAGGAGCACTGAAGGTGAATGGCAGAATCAGCCTCTCTCCTGCACACCTTTCTCTGTAGCAGCCTGACACAGCGGTTGTATGACTTTCAGTCGCTGTCGCTGTGTCTGGTTACCCCTGCTATGGAGAAAGGCGAGGAGCACTGAAGGTGAATGGCAGAATCAGCCTCTCTCCTGCACACCTTTCTCTGTAGCAGCCTGACACAGGGGTTGTATGACTTTCAGTCGCTGGCGCTGTGTCTGGTTACCCCTGCTATGGAGCATTGAAGGTGAATGGCAGACTTCTTGGTATATGTAACTGCAAAGATATGATACATTCAGTGACTGTTGGGAATCCCACTAAAGTACTGTGATTGGGAAGGGAGAGGATTTAGTCAACTTTATTTTTAATGGGAAAAAACCCTTTAATTACCCTTGCTTAACGAGTCTGAGATTTCCACAACTTGTGTTTGACCTGCATAGCACACCCCCTCTCTACTCCTTTAACCCTCTCCTCTCTGTTCTAGGTACTAATCTCGGAGGGTTTGGGGAGATATGCTCGGGATCCCAAGTTTGTGTCAGCCACCAAACATGAGATTGCTGACGCCTGTGACATGACTATTGATGAGATGGAGAGCGCAGCCAGCAACCTCCTCAATGGCAGCATTCGTAACGGGACAGCGGGGGGTGACATGTTCCCTATCCTAAGCAGGAGAGACTATGACCTCCAAGACTTTGGCCCTGGGTACAGTGACGAGGAGCCCGAGACTAATAAATATGAAGAAGATCTAGCAGATGAAATGATTTGTATAACAACTTTATAGTATTTAATGAAGATGAACAGAAACACTTAGGATTCTATGAAACAAAAAAAAAGTGCCTCAATGATGCGTGGCACTACAAGGGAGGAAAGACTATGGAGCTTTGTGTGGTCACACATGGAACAAGCCATGGATAACTGTGTTGCAACTTCCAGAACACTGCTGTTGTCAGAATACAACTCCCATTATCCGGGCTGTGGATGATAGCATTGTGTACTTCTACAAGGGCTTGAGCGCCACAGTTGTACGTGGTGAAGGACGATGGTCAAACCATATTGTGTTATATGTGAACAGTATATGCCACATGTTGCACCTGAATCAGTGATGCAGATATGTGACGTTTTGGTGATGACAATCAAAATGCTCTCGTCATTACCCCCAGCCATACACACCATATCGGATACTTGCTTGTTTACCAAATCCGGTCAGTTTTATCATGTCGTTAACCTCTGTCAATTGGGAGGCTGGCAAGGGCCAATAACCTTTGACCTCTGCCACTGCACCCTCTTCTAGAGCACTGGTCATGGTCCACACCGAACGGGATCATTACAGTAGGTCCAGGATGCTAATTCCTGGATGATGTAAAGTTAGTTTACATAGTGAAAATATCATTTTAATAGTCAACTTTTTTTGACTATCACTTAAAGGGCAGATGACACTGGAATAGCTGCAATTAATGCACTGACACCCATAAAAAAAAAAAAAGTCGATAGTTGTTTTAAACGACAATTTAGATTTTCTGTAAATGATCTGTAATATATGCTAATTTGTATTTGTAAAGAGATGTTCTATATTTTGTAATCATTTCTGGTAAATTGGAACTGCAGCAATATCTAATCATTTCTGATTTAATGTAGTTCTCCACAAAAGATTCTAAATGCAATTATTTTTTTCTGGAATTCCATAGAGATATAGAACAATATATTCGTAGTCACAAAGAAAGATAATCAAAATTTATGTCAGATTTTTAAAACAAATATTTTATGTCAAATTTAATATATCTTTCAAATAAGATATGCAATTATTAGAAAAGCTATTAAATGACTATTTGGAGCTGTTTGTTTTTTTTTCTTAATGTGACGGTGAGCTGGGAACCTTTTTAATCTGCAATGAAACTTGTACCAAAAATTCTCAAAAGATTTTGTAGTGATTTACATTAGAGTTCACTTGTATATCAAGTAAGGACCCAAAACAAGGTTGGATATGAATTTTTTTATTTTTTTTTCATTATTATTATTATACAGTTTTAATTGTATTGCTCCCAGAGAATCGAGCTCTATATCACATTCCACTATCTGAGAACAGAGATGTCTAGTAATACAAGGCAGCCACATTGGTTGACACATTTTGTAGGCCACGCCCTATACAAAGAGTTATATTTGAAGAGCTGTGAATGCGAAGATAATATACTTCCCACTACAGATAATGTGCATAGTCCAATTACTGTGATATATTAAAGGTGCATTCCATCTACCTATAAAGTATACATGTACTGTGTTATATACCAGTTACTTTCTATAGACAACCAGAACCCTTTATTAGCTTGGATTCCATTGGTTGCCATTTTCCGACTACTGCCTGGATGACATTACCTGCGCAGCAATCCAACCAGAGTGAGTAGATAATGAGAAGTATGGGCCATCAGTTAGGAACACTGAAACTATGGTGGTCCTCATGGGTAGAATATATATATATATATATATATATATATATATATATATATATATATATTATTCAATAGAGCAGTAGTACAGCCTGAGAAATTATAGAACATAGCATTACGTATTTACCTCTCCGGGCGAACAAGCGGTAGTGAGAGCCCTGCCTATTAATTTAAAGTCTAAAAAACAGATGCACCTTTAAAATATAACCTTGTGCTGTTTGCACTATGTTAAGAAAGGGGTATATACAGATTTTAAGGTTTGAATAAGCAGTAAAATGCAGAGGAGATAAAGGATGAACTTAGACAATTTTTCATTGCGTAATATGTTATGTCTTATAATGATTTTTGTGCAAATACAATGAGGCATTAATCTAAACACAGAGGACACATGATTTCATCCTGCCTGAATCAATAAACTTCTTTTCTACTGGGTTAGTGTGTTATTGTGTGTATGAAAGCATCCGCTGTTTACAGAGAGGTGCTGGGAGCAGACTGATTTCTTTCTGTTCTTTCTCTATTAAATTTCTCTGTTTTTTTGGGGGGTTTTTTGTCTATTTTTTTACATTGAAACAAACTAAATCTTGGTTTAGTTTAAAGGCTAACAACATCATTTTGGACTGGCCCATCTGCTTCATGTTTCAGCTGAATATCTGGTGAACGTCTCATCTAATTAAATGGCTGCTACTCTGTACAAGGTGGAGGCAAGAGAAATATCTAAACTGTCTGTATAAGGATATAGGGTTCTTGTTAATTATACGGGCACCACTCTATCACATTGGCGAAAATAAACAATTCTCTCAGATCACAGCTCCAAGGTAGCAGCTATTTAATCCTCATTATCAGCACCTTGCGGATGTTCAGGCGTGTACAGTGGTTGGATCTTGTCATGTATGTAGGGGAGCAAAACTGACAACCTCTTGAGCAAATTACTGTGTAGCAATATATAAGAAGACATGTTTAGCTGGGGCTTAATGGACTCATAAAAGCGATTTGAAAACAGCTGAATGATGAACCGCACAGAGCTGGTAAGTTACAATAATGTGGATCACAGAGATTCAAAGCTGGTCTCACGTTGTCTGGCTCAGGGAAGTGAATACATTATTATATCACTAGGCAGGGGGAATTTTGAAATCTGTTTGGAACGACCTGCAAAGCTAGTTAGTTGGTCAGCGGCGACCTTATAGGTAGTTGTCATGTGATTCATGATGTTACTCACAAAGCTGAAATCTCCTGGTATTTGCTGAATTGAGCCAACAGCCCGAGGCAGCTGTTCAGAAGGGTTGATAGTGGTGCCCGTATAATTAACAAGTACTGAATTTAGTAACTGGCACTCTCCGTTTCTTATAACTCAAAATACCTGTTTATTTCCCATTTCTCAAATTATAAAACTACTCAAGCTTAATGCCAGTTGCCAGTCGAAGTAATAAGCTTGGGTAAACAATTCATGCAGGAAAAAAAGAGAACAAAATGGTTTCTATTCATGTATAAGAAGTGTACAACAGGTTAATCTAAGTATCTTAAAATTACACTTCAAGGTCTTAACTAGGAGTGAGAACAGGCTGCAGTGCAGATAACTTAATGGCGCTGAATTATGCCGATCCACATTACTGTCAAATTATAGTGTCACATTATGGGAGACCGAGAATATTCAGAATTGTGTTGTAGTTTGTTTCCTGTGTATATTCTTGTGCATCTTCAAAAATATTCGGAGAAAGTGTTAACAAAAGTAGAAAAGGTTTAACTAAGGACTCAAGTACATCATTTTTTGATGCATGTTACTTATGTAAAGATGTACATTAAAATCAGTGATACAGGACACACAAGAAATTTTATTCTGTAGTGGCAACTTTTGTTATTGCTTTGTTGCTTTGCATTTTTTCTAATGTAAATAGATTTTATTCAGGGTTTTATAACCTTTTTACAGTATACATACAATATGATGACAACAACATCGTGGGGAATGGGGAATGCTATATCACCGTTGGAGGTCCACGAATTCTGGGAAGCCTGGGACCATAGTCTGAAAGCAGCATGTTGCATCCCAGAGGGAAAAGATGGATTATAACATAGGGGAAACATGATATAGGGATTATTCAATAGATGAAATGCGTGGGTGCTATAGTCCCAGATCTGAGGGAAGAATTGGGTAGTGGGGGGAAGTAGTGAGGGGGGGGGGGCGGTGTTTGGTGAAAATCCATAGCAGAGTTAGGGAGCTATCAAGTCTAGGAGATCAGCTTTGATGTGCTTTGCATTTTTTAAAATGCAGATTAGACTTTTTTCCTGGTGATATTGAACTTTTTTTAATGCCAAAATATCACAGCACTGCTATTTTTACTATGTTGTCTGTCAGCTTTGTATTCATTTGCTCAAAGGCATTGTAGGCTACAATAAAATAAATTATTGTCAAAGAAAAAATACTAATGTAACAGAGAAAACAAAAAAAATAGATGAACTCCACTGGGGCAGCCAAACAGACAAGGGTCCTGCCATATATGTGTTGGTTTTGTAGTCAGTGAGACAGGTTTATAGAATAGACAATTAATTCCACATTTCAAAACTTAACAGTCTCTCATTGTCATGTAAATGATCGCAGTTGACTTGCCAGTGGACTGAATAGACTGCCTATGGCGGAGTAGTCATCAGTCAGACTGGAGTATAATGCCAGGCTAGTAAAGAGGACTAATTCCCTTGGCAGAGTATCATCCTACCAGCATTTAGAGACTCTGACTGTCCAAATATTCAACATTTTGATTTGAATGCAATGTTTTCCTTGAGCATGTTTTATCAGAAATAAACACAATGGGCCTGATTAATTACGGAAAGTAAAGCAAAAAAATTAGAACCTTGGTAAAACCATGTTGCATTGGAGGGGGAGGCAAATTTAAAATGTGATGGCAGATTTATAGTTGGGCTAAGGCATGTTCTAGATCAGTGGTGTCCAACCTTTTAGCTTCCCTGGGCCACATTGGAAGACGACGAGTTGGTTTGGGCCGCACATAAGATACACTAACAATAACGATAGCTGATCATCCAAAAAACCATAGAAAACATAGTTAACATATATATATATATATATATATATATATATATATATATATATATATATATATATCACTTTCTTTTTCAAATCCCCCTATACTTACCTTTCAATCGCCCTGTTCAAAAAATCCTCTCTAGTTATTATACTATAATCACTTTTTGTATTGTTTCGATGCAATATCAATAAAGTGCATTTAAGCCAGGCATTGTATATCAGGTTGCCCTGACCAGGCCTGCGGTACCTGACATATACACCACTGTGACCCCAAATTGTGACCTGTTTTGCTAATTACACCACTATGTTAGTTAAGAGATAACAACTTATAATGGGCCAAAGAGAATAATATATAATGCCCCATTAGTATTTCAAGTAGAAGTATGTAGCAGGGAGATAAGGTCCATGATGCTCCAGGACCAGGTGACTTTTATTCACTGGTCAGCGTCCCTTGAAATAATGAAAAAAAATCCCCCTTAACTCACCTTTTAATCGGCTTGTTCTCCTGTCCTCTTCTCTTCTTTTCTCCAATTCTGTGCTGCTGATTGTTCTCGCGCGGGTGACTCCTCTGTGCTGCACTCCGCAATGGATGTTGGGCGTGATCACATCACGCCCGACATTCACTGCAAGCACCGCATGGAGGAGGAGACAAGGGAGGGAGCCGGAGTACCAGCTGACGTGGTAAGTATTTTCTTTTCTTTTTTTTTTGCAGTATTTTTTTTTTTCCATTAACAGTGCTGCCACCTTGCCACAACCAAAACTCCTTCTGGGCCACATTTACAGTGTACAAATAAAGCTATCAAATATTTGTATGCTGCATGAAAAAACAGCCAGCATTTATCTTATGTGCAAAATAATAAACTAATTTGCACCCCTTGCATTGTAACATGGTTTGTCCCGGAGTCAACTTACTAATTTTTTTTTGTCTTACTTTCCTTAATGACTCAGGCCCAATATGAATACAGAACAGAACAAAGTGGACCATGTTGTTTGCTCAAATTGTCTGCCGCAGCCATCCAATCAGGGCTCTAGCCACATGATGTGTCAGAGTGCTGTCACCTGTGGTACCGACCAACCAGTGCTTCATGGCAAGAAACTAAGTTGTATCTTTTCACTAGACAAGTATAGCTATTATGTCAATATTTGATTCATTACATTCTATGTTTAGGTCATACACGTCAACTTATGGTGAAAATCTGGGTGATGAAATGTCTCTATATACTTAGTTTCTGGTTTGTGTAGGTGCACCCTGCCTGCCTTCGGAGGGTTGACCCCTTCCGTGGGTCGGAGGGCCGCTGCTGCAGTATGTCTCCAGACATTTCGTACTTCTGCAGGGGCTGGTGTGTCGTGGTGCGGAGCCCTTGGGGCCCCCTGCAGCTGCGTACCTTCCCCCTGTACTGTTCACACCTCTCTGTTACACTATTGTTACCTATGTTATGTTACAGCACTTGTTGCACTGTGTTTTCTACTCTCTCCCTTCTATTGGTGCTCCGTGGGTGGGATCCTGCTCCACCACCCCTCCACATGATACCTAGTTTGCCACATGCTTTCCTCTGTGGCAAATACTCTGACCCCGTTCTTCGGGTCAGTTCAGGTTTTTTTCCCCCCAACCCATCTTCCCAGACCACTCCCCTTCCCTTTTGGTCACTCAAGTACCATGCCTCGAGAACAGGCTATCCTGATTGCAAATCTTCCTCCCCCAGTTCCTTAACCCATGGTTTGGTTTTATACTTTGAACATTAAGGGACTTAACTCCCCCAATAAACGTTGGGCAGATGTTATAGCCCTCCAAGAAACACACTTTTATTCCCGAGCTCCCCCCCTGCTGAGAGATTCAAGATACCTGTTGGGATACTTTACAAATGGTCCCTTCAAAAGAAACGGTGTGGTCGTTTTGTTCAGCGCCGTGTTCGCTTTTACCTTCAATTAAAAATAGAAGATAAATCTGGTAGGTTTATCATTCTGGTTGGTCTTCTAGACTGTAGTCTCAATGTATGCCCCCAACTCCCGCCAAGTCCCCTTCCCTAAAACACTATGTGATAAGATACATAAGGTGCGCAGGGCCACCTGGTTATGATGAGCAACTTCAACCTGACTCTAAACCCCAAAATAGACAGGTCCAGACCCCAGAAAGCAGCAGGCTCTGACCCTACCCTCAGCCCCTCTATTGCCTTTCGTAAGTTATTAGCGGAAACCCGATTTATATGATATTTGGCAGGTCCAATCCCTAGGCGCACGGCAATATACCTACCACTCCATGGTCCATAACACATACTCCAGGATAGATATGGTCCCGACAGACAAATGGACACTTCAGCACTATTAACATACTCCCCATCACATGGTCAGACCATGCTCCGATAGAGTGGTCCTGGAACCCTTTCATCGCTGATGTTTGTTCTTGCCATAGAACCTCTGGCCCACACAATCCGACAAGCTCCCGACTTCCCAGCTATCACTCTCCACTCATGCTCACACAAACTGTGTCTGTTCACAGACGCCGTATTCGTTTTTGTTACCAGCCCGGAGATCTCGTTGTCAGCCATGAAACACATCTTGGACCGTTAAAGTGCGGCCTCCCTCTATAAACTAAATATCACTAAATCTGAGGCTCTTCCTATCAATATACCTCAATCCTCACTAGTGACTCTACAAAAACAATTCCCTTTTGTGTGGGTAAAGGAATTCTGCCATATTTGGATATACACATAGCCCTACTTTATCTACTATATTTAAAACTAATTTCTATCTGATTTTCCTCCACCTCTCTAATTTGGCCAAGAATTGGATTAACCACAAGATCTCCTGGCTGAGTCGCATAGAGGCCTTCAAAATGATGTTGTTACCCAACCTTATGTATATTTCTCGCACCATGCCATATATTGTTACCAAATGGATAATGACCTGTTTCCACACACTAATGATGTGGAGACAGAAGCGCCTTCTCACTCATAAACATATGGCTTTACCTAAGCCGCGAGTGGCCTAATGCTCCCCAACCTAACACTATACTAAGAAGCTTGCTTATTGACCCACCTGCAGGACTGGGCACTACCTCAGGCCTCCAAACCTTGGGTAGATATTGAAAGGGCCCTGTGCCCAAGTTATCCCTTAACTGACCTCCTTTGGACTCTAATGTCTGCCCGCACCCCAGCTGTTCATAGATTATTGTCCATCTCAGATGCCATGCAGGTGTGGGACAGGTTCATTGGACTACATACAGATTTCACACTCCCATCACGCAATCTTTCCCTCCAAGCGATATCCAAACTCATTCCAGATCTGAATCTCACCACCTGGAGAGACAAGGGGCTTACTTCCTTATCAGATCTGTTCGCCCAGAGTTTCCTTCTTCCTTTCACCTTGCTCCAAGACCGTTACAGCCTCCCTTCTTCTGAGACGTATAAATACTTGCAAAGTAGGTATTGGGTGGTGACTGTATTTAAAACCCCCTACTCCCTTTCTTCTCCGCCAGCCTCTGTCTTAAATAGACTGACAAAGGCCATCAATAAAGGCAGAATGACATTCTGGTACAAATACCTTTACTCCTAGACCCTGTCCCCCAAAAGCCTCAGCTCAATTACGTTGGGAGGCTGACATCTGTTTAAGCCTCACCTCGCAACAATGGGAACTATCTATATAACCTCCCATCGTATGTCAAAGTGCATTAACCATACAGAAATGCAGGTCAGACTCCTCAACTAGCTATACCTCACTCTGGACCGGCACCATACTTTTTGATTAAACCAATCAAAATTTTGCTGGCGCTAATGTTCTCAGGTGGCAGACGTTTTCCACGTCTTTTGTATCTTCTCAGCCATATGCTAATAGCCGCTAGGGCAGCAATAGTCCAAAACTGGAAGTCCCCTGCCCCCCCTACCATAACCCCGAATCATCTCAAAGATTCAATACAGCCTTGGGGTTGTGTGGCAGCCTGTGGCACAGGAAATATTGTGGAAGTAAACATGGATTTAACTTAATATCAACAAATCCTAGAAGCTTATGTTCCAGAAGAGTGAATAAACTGAAGCTGAAAATAAGTTTTTTTATTAAAACATGTCTAAATCAATCATTAAGTACTTACAGGAATAGAAGTTTAAAGCTTTGTAATGGCTTTTGAATATTATTGAAAATCTGTGATGATCTGTGCATTCAGGAAAACCTAAGAATAAATCTGAGCTATTAGAGTTCTGCAAGAAAGAGTTGGAAAAAAATCCCAAAAGCAAGAATAGAAAACAGAGTTAACTTCAAGAATTGTTGAATAGCTTTCTGCCAAAGGATGTGTTACCAATTACTGACTGACAGGGCCTCCAAGGTTTTGCATATATCGTACAGTCACCGTATTATTTAAATGTTTCAATCTCTTAAATCTAGCAATTTATTTGTAATTGTGCATTAAAATGTGTAGAAATGGGTCATTATTAAGTTTGTACCCTGCAAAGGTTGTGTTAACTTCACAGATTCAGTGAAACATGTCATTTCACCAGGGGTGCCCAAACGTTTACATACAACTGTATATTTCTGCAATGCAGTCCACTCTCTGCAGACCTTTTTATCACTTGGAATACACAGAAGACAAAGGAACAAACACTGAGATCATTGAAATGAACTTACATCTTCATGTATGAAAAGGATTCCTCACAGTAAGAGCAGTAAAGTTAAGTATTGGTGGTCTCAATGTGTAAATATGAGGAAGGTTTGGGTATCCTAACATAAAAAATATATACAGTATATTGTGGTTTCTTTAAGAAAAAACAGCAACTATCTTCAAATATTGCTCCAGGGTAGAATACAAATTGCCTTTTTGGAGCCAGGACAGAATTTTACTTAATTTGAGACAAAAATGCTTTAAAGAAGGTTTTTTCACAGTCTCCTAGGTCTACAGACAGAGGATGTTGAACTGAACGGATCTTGTGCATTTTTTCAAAGCTCATGGCTGTGTAACTTTAGATGTTATGAAAACTAAGGATTGTCTATCGTTGAGTCTCTAGGGTTTGTGGTCGGTATACTGGAATGTTTTCTTCTTCAAGTGAAGGAACTCCCTTAATTATATCGGAAGCCTTCTCTGCCAACATGATAGTCGGGGCATTTAAGTTCCCACTTACAACACTAGGCATGATGGAAGCATCGACAACCCTTAGATTTTCCACCCCTATAACCTTTGTTTCCGGATCAACAACAGCGCTTGTGTCGGTCATCTGGCCCATTTTACAGGTGCAGGAAGGGTGGTATGCTGTGTCTGACTTCTGTCTAATGAAAGCATCAATTTCTTTATCCGTCTGAACACTTGAACCTGGCAGGATCTCAGGTCCACGGAATTCATCAAACGCTTTTTGAGCAAATATCTCTCTTGCCAACTTCACGCACTGGCGGAAATCTACAACGTCCTTTTCTGTAAAGAGATGATGATAGACAATTGTATATTTACAGTTATGAGAACTGGTACAAGGAAAAGGGTGCTAGAATTTCTAGATACTTGACTTGCTGTCATTTTGTAAATTACTAGAACAATTAATTAGAATCTATGCTATTTGCTATGGTTACAGCACATTGTTCTTGTTCACTAGTTTTCAAAATGTATCCTAATGTCTTTTGTAACAAAGATGTAGAAAAAGTATAACGAAGATCTATCAAATTGTATAAACAACTTTTAAATATATAAGAATGTGGGAGCAAACAACATTTTGGGGGAAATTTACTAAGCAGCGGTATTACCAAACTGCAGGTTTTCTTGCAAATTGGTGTGGTTTTTACTAAAAGCCAAACTGCAGATCACATCGCATGAATCAAACTGCACGGTCTCAAGCCATCATCTGGCCCGGTCCTCTAGGATGCGGCCCCCGCACATATTGTTAACTAGCACTGGGCCAATCCTTTGGGTACCAGGGCATTACCGCCAAATAATAATGCAAGCTCTTGTGGTACTACTTGTGCCCATGTGCATGCTGGCATATATAGTGCCTCAATAAAAGATGATTGCCAATATAATAAATTATCGCCCCAGTAATTAATAAATACCCCCCACCCATAATGAAATGTTGTTGCCATAAGAAATACAAAAAAATCTTCTTTCTTTCTTAGTCTGATGTAATCTGATGGGAAGATGGTAATCCATAACGAGAAGTTAAAAAAACCCTATGTAATGAGTGGACTGCTAAAATGAATTAAGCTTTGGTGAAGCTGGGTATTTAATTGTTGGACAGCCAATCTGCAGCAGTCTCTTAAACCACTCAGACTATCACAGATATTCTATTTGTAAATGATTACCGTCTCTTACAACAGGCATCCAATGACAGATAGCCTATCTAAACTATTATCTCTCTGCTAGGCTATCTGTGGTTGGCTGAGCAGTATAAAGCTGGGTACACACTATTGTATTCTACTTCAGATGTGATTTCTGTAACTATTTTACCAAAATGAAAGACCCAATGCTGATCCATGCGCACACACCTACACTACTTACCATCGCTCATGACCATCTGCTGAAAAGATTGTGACTCTGTACACATTATACAGTAATCTGCCTACGCTGCTGGTCATGAGTGCGAAGAAACTTCCACATTTGCCCGACATTGTTCCATTATTGATCGTGAATTTGAGGAAGTTGATAAAACCAAATCAACAGATGTGATGTGTAAGATAAAACATGACCGTGGCAGTGTACACTCTCATGCAATATCTGAACAAACGGACGTTTATTGTGTGATCTGCACGATAATTGCACAGGTTTGTACCCATCTTGAGACCTTATCACTGGAGCTTAATTCCTTCTACCTCACATGGGAGCAGTCTGATTGTTACATTGGTTGTTTTGTTTTTAATTTCTCCTTATCTAAATGAAATTTTTCCAATTTTACTATGCGGGTTTCCCAAAACCTCATGTTGTTCAGGGGTTTACAAATCACCACCAATTGGATGCAGTTTCCAAACTGCAGGATTATTATTATCAGAATTATTATTATTATTATTATTATCGTAGATGATTGTAAATCTCCGCCTAGTCTTGTACTCCATATTCTATAGGGTTATATTGTATTTTATCCCGCTATTTCCGCCTTTTTTGCTAATTATTAAAAAGTGGGCGCAGTTTAGTTAATGCCAAATAAAAAGATTACTTATACATATTATATTGTCATTTTATACTTTTTTAAATTTTGAGGAGAATAGGGAATAACTAGGTGTCCATACAATGCTGTAGCTCTGACAGGTTTTTAGGACATTTTATATCCAATTGGCAAAATCTGTGTTAACCCAAAACTTTCAGATTCTGATCTGAGCTGGCGCTAAATGTAATCGGACAATTACTGTGACCTGTGCCCCATAGGACTGATAGAATGTGTCCAAGTGCAGAACAGCTGGAACTTTCCAATTTGACAGCAAACGTTCTGTATATAGACCTTGGCGCTCTGGTTATATGGTCGTATCTGTTCATGTGTGGTCACCTTAATGGCCTTATTGTCCTGGAATTTGAAACTCTTCCCTAATGACTCGTCTGATCTCCTCTTTACTCACCAGTTGAAAGATAGTTTGGATTGATAATGGGGTGGACCTGGGGATCGGCACTGCGAAGCTTCAGCCACCCCACACTTGTGCCTCTCATGGTTCCAACATGGACCTATTGTTAATAAGACAAAACAAACACTGACTATAACTTAACTCCAGAACACCTTATAGAACAATAATGAAATATAGTGCACAGGACAACAAAAATATGCTGGAATCCAATTAAATGCTGACTGGTTTCTATGGGTAACAGCACCTTTTTCACAAATGGACCAGGCGTGAAACTACAGATTTGAAATTTGGAAATCCATTCCCCCTTCCTGAGGAACTGGCACGTCCACAACTTCTATCAATAGAGATTCAACGTTTCAAAATGTTCCATTCTATTAACATATGTATGATATTCAATTTTAATGACTGCTAGCACTGGGGTGGATAGACACACAGCTGTTAATTTGACAGCTCTAGATGTTTAAGATCATTTTTTTACAGCTCAAGTTATCTTAAATAAGATTTCCTTGTGTTTAAATTACCAGTAAGCGATCAAGTTGTCACATTCATCATAAGAACGCTCTTAATGGCACATTATAGAACGCAGAGCTCCTGCGTCATCTGTCAGTTATAAGTCGGGATCTAAGAATCTGACAAACATTACCAGACTCCAGAAAATACAGTGTAAACACCGTTATGCACCAGAGCTGCAGTTAACTTTTTCATCAACTTCACTTATCAGAGAGTTAAAAGAGAAGTCAACCCTCAGTCTATCAGAATTAAATGATAACTTCACTAATAATTTATTTTAGACTTCGGCCTGAAACCGCCTGCTGAGAACACTGCAAACAATCTGTCAAATGGCAGCTGCTGGGTATTTCTAAGGATTGACCACCCTTAGCAAACTCTGCAAGTATGTAAAATATCTGCATATTTGACAACCTCATTCCTGTTCACAGTCAGATATTAATCTGCTTCTGCTTTTCATATTTGTTTTCAATCTGTCATCGGACTTCATTATTCGAAGTTATACGTTCTTCAACATCAGTTAACAAATTCAACTCAAGTTATCGCAGACAGTTCTATCTCGCTGTGAAACAGTCAAATTGGCAGGTATAAGACTTCACCGATAGTTTCCACTGTTGCAAAAATGTTTTTTAGCAGTCTATTTCAGGCAATTTCAAGCATCAGAAGTTGTTCCAGTAAGCTATAGTACCCAGCGTAATTAATGAGCCAAAATCTGTAATGCAACCCCTCAAGCATTTACTATCTCCAGCTAGAGGTGGACCGAATGAGTTAATCATCCGTGTGGACATTAGAAAAACATAAGAGAAGCTCTGCACAATAAGCATTATTGATAAACATCTGGTATAATATAATTCATAAAGTCATGTGAAAGACAAAGTATTAGAGGCCCAATCTCCTACAGACCTGGATTTGTGGGGAGGCCACATAGGGAGACTCTGCTCACTTTGTGCTCTTAACCATTTGATCACTTAAGTGATTTCCATGTATTTATTTTATTATGATGGGGATGGAATCACGAAACTCACCAGTGATAGGTAGAGGGTGGAGTGCTACGGCTTATTTCCATCCAGGACCACGTTTCCCTCTATTTCATAAGTTAATAACTTTTATCTTCCTTTTAATTACATTAATAACATTTCCACAAGTTACCCCAGCACGTTATATATCGGTGCAATAAGTGTACATCACAATAAGGGAGGCTTTTGCGTCTCTCTCACCTGATAGGCTTCCACCTTGGGACTCACACGCCCGTGATCTATGACCTGGGCCGGTAGAAAGTGGAATTGGATATCAGGGTGTTCAACCCCCGCTGCACTCCGGATGAATCCACCGGATTCCAGATGTGCTGTAGCCCCATAACCTGATGGGCGTTGAACGGAGAAAGAGAAAACTCTTACAATTATATGTATAAAACTGCATTTAATATGTAACAATAATTGTTTTTAGTACTATAAATCACTATCTAACTAGGAATCTGGAACCAAGTAACTTATCTACTGTCACAGGAGGTTAATCAACTCAATCATCATCACATCTCTGTACTCTGTAACAGAAATAGGAATGGAGCTGCTGCACTTAAATGCAAAGGGGGGGATTCAATTCCCCCTGAATAACGCGGCATTAAATCTATTGCTGTTAATATGGTAAATTTAACCCAGATTGCTGCTCGTAGCTCCCTGAGCCGCAAGCAAAAACCAGCGACAGAGATTACCATACTAACAGTAATTATGCGCAGGCCGCATTACTTTCGGCAGTAACGCAGCCAATTGAATTCCCCCCAAAAAGTGCTAAATGGTATTTATTAATGACAACAGACGAAGAGAAAAATACATGTAAAACACCCAAATTGACAATCACAAGGAATTCTATCGGTAGATAACAGATGTTCAGATAAACATTGCAGCTGTGCATTTTTTATATTAATACAGTAGAGCAACATCGTGGATTTCCCTTCGTCCCCATAGGGTTGCGAAGGGAAATCCGTGATGTTGCGGTAACGCGGAGTGCCTCTGGAACGAGCAAGAAAGCACTCCGCACACAATTAAATATGCCCCTTAGAATGACTGTACCGTACTTAGTTGTGTGATCTCTGAACGTTCTGCCAAAGACTCTATAAAATAACGTCTATCAATGTTCCCCTCCTTGTCCCCGTTTTCGCACAGCAACAGCTGGCAGTGGCCAATCACAGGGCTCCCCTTCACACAGGGTGGAGCTGGACGGTTGTCACGTGACTGACATATCTGTCGCACAGTTTCACTTCTGCACACGAGTGGAGTCACAGTGTGGTCGGTGCAAAAGCTTCTCAGTAACTGCTTCTGTACGAGTACTACTTACCGAATAAGTGGTCACTAATATTAATTACCAGTCGTTATTAGATAATTTATTACACTATGTGAATAAGAAACACTTTGTGAGTCAACCAAACTTTTTTACAAAAAAAGTGTCTCCTGCAGACATATTGTATAAATGTTTTTTTTGCCTTCCGAAGTTTTACAATATCCTCACCCAATAACCTACTCACCTGTGAATTTCCACATCCACTCCAAACCAATCTTTAGCATCGTTAATGGCTTCTGTGCTCTGTATAAAGTGACAGGCTTGGTGCACATCTGCTGGATGTAAACTTCAAGGTGGTCCTGGAGATTCTGTCCCACTCCTAGTAGAAGAAAAGGATACTATCAGTCATTCACGGGGCAGCTAACAATTCTGTCTATTGGAACCAGTGCTCACTGAGTACAGTAGTAATCACCATGTGCACAGTGCACTGTGGCTGCAATACTTGTCACCATTTATTACCTGTGTAACCAATTTTAACAAACGTTTGTTGACTAATATTCAAACACCAACTCTTAAGGCCCTATAAAACTACCCCAGTATTTTGCCACTAGATCACTCTGTGATAATTATAGCCACTCTATTAGTAGGTCACCATAAACCAAATAATAATTATAGACCATCACCCCACTAATATGTTACCAGATCACTATGTGATTATTATACTCACTATATTGTGTCACAATAATTAGTTTATGTTAATTATTGCGAGTCAAACTATTAATGAATGTCTAAGCACAGATAATTGTAGCCACCCACTGCTCCAAAGTTTTACTATAACACAGTATGATAGTTATATTACTAATTTGTAACTATATTACTTATATCAGCGATACTCCCCACTAATGTGTCACTAAAACACTGCAATAATTACAACCACACACCTCACCAGTTTGCAGCTAAACACTGTAATCATTATAGACATTCACCCCACTAATGTATCACTATAAAACCGATAATATTATTTCACTAATGAGCCATTGTGTGATAATTACAGTCACTCCTCCCAATAACGCGTCTGTATGTCAGTTTGTAATCATCTCATCCACACAGCTCGCTAATAAACACATTGCAATAAAGATATTCACTCACCCCTTTATTGTTTAACTGTAATCTCTGTGGTAATCAGTAATTCCACCCCAAAAAAGTCCCAGTGATATATAAGTCATGGAGATGAGCATATTTCAGTGTAGTGCAATTGGTCATGCAAAATAGTAGGTGTGGCAATGCTAAATAGTAGAGATTGAGTGATGAACTAGTATGCAATTGAACATGTACAAAATATGTAGCTTAAATCACATTAAGAGGGAACTTCTTTTTTGCTAACGTTACTGCTAGCTGGTGATAAAAAATAGCATATATTATAGTATTTCCTAAACAGGCTGCTTGAGATGTGGGGAGTTCATCTGACATATATCAATTCAGTATGAACAAATAGTAAATCAGAGCTGTCAAGGTTGTGCATTGAGGTGGCACATGCCCCCTGGGTAAAACCCCTTTTGATACGTTTGGCTGGGTAGTAATGATCCTGCCCTGTGTGACCACGTCTTTCACAGTTACAGCATTGGTCTTAGGTTAGTCTCATAGGACCGAAGTTGCTACGTGAATGATGCGGCTGCATAAGATAGATAGCTCCCATCTGTCAGGTATTGGTGGTTGTGGCCTCTGTGGCCACGTTGTTCACCACGGCAACATTTGTCTTATGGGATTCCCGTAGGACCAGTCCTGTAATAGAAAATGACTCTGCTGCATAGGCCGCAATCACAATTAACCTGGCTGGTCTTTTTGTCAGCAGCAGGTTCCCACTACATTGAAGATGAGACAAGACAGGAGAGAGTATGGAGAAAAGAGAAGCCAGGAAGCCAGGAGAGAAATAAGAGAAGGGAAAAGGCAGAAAAGAACTGGGAAATGGGAGAAGGTAAAATCCAGGAGAGAAATGGGAAATGGGAGAAGGGAGAAGACAGGAGTAGAAAGAAGACAGAAGACAGGAGTAGAAAGAAGACAGAAGACAGGAGTAGAAAGAAGACAGAAGACAGGAGAAGAAAGAAGACAGAAGACAGGAGAAGAAAGAAGACAGAAGACAGGAGAAGAAAGAAGACAGAAGACAGGAGTAGAAAGAAGACAGAAGACAGGAGTAGAAAGAAGACAGAAGACAGGAGAAGAAAGAAGACAGAAGACAGGAGAAGAAAGAAGACAGAAGACAGGAGAAGAAAGAAGACAGAAGACAGGAGAAGAAAGAAGACAGAAGACAGGAGAAGAAAGAAGACAGGAGAAGAAAGAAGACAGAAGACAGGAGAAGAAAGAAGACAGAAGACAGGAAAAGAAAGAAGAGAGAAGACAGGAGAAGAGAGAAGATATGAGAAGAGAGAAGACAGGAGAAGCGAGAAGACAGGAGAAGCGAGAAGACAGGAGAAGCGAGAAGACAGGAGAAGCGAGAAGACAGGAGAAGCGAGAAGACAGGAGAAGCGAGAAGACAGGAGAAGCGAGAAGACAGGAGAAGCGAGAAGACAGGAGAAGCGAGAAGACAGGAGAAGCGAGAAGACAGGAGAAGAGAGAAGACAGGAGAAGAGAGAAGACAGGAGAAGAGAGAAGACAGGAGAAGAGAGAAGACAGGAGAAGAGAGAAGACAGGAGAAGAGAGAAGACAGGAGAAGAGAGAAGACAGGAGAAGAGAGAAGACAGGAGAAGAGAGAAGGCATGAGAAGGGAGAAGGCATGAGAAGGGAGAAGGCATGAGAAGAGAGAAGGCATGAGAAGAGAGAAGGCATGAGAAGAGAGAAGGCATGAGAAGAGAGAAGGCAGGAGAAGAGAGAAGGCAGGAGAATGGAGAAGGCAGGAGGCAGGAGAAGGCAGGAGGCAGGAGAAGGGAGAAGGCAGGAGAAGGGAGAAGGCAGGAGAAGGGAGAAGGCAGGAGAAGGCAGGAGAAGGGAGAAGGCAGGAGAAGGGAGGAGAAGGCAGGAGAAGGGAGGAGAAGGCAGGAGAAGGGAGGAGAAGGCAGGAGAAGGGAGGAGAAGGCAGGAGAAGGGAGGAGAAGGCAGGAGAAGGGAGAAGGCATGAGAAGGGAGAAGGCAGGAGAAGGGAGAAGGCATGAGAAGGGAGAAGGCATGAGAAGGGAGAAGGCATGAGAAGGGAGAAGGCAGGAGAAGGGAGAAGGCAGGAGAAGGGAGAAGGCAGGAGAAGGGAGAAGGCAGAAGAAGGGAGAAGGCAGAAGAAGGGAGAAGGCAGAAGAAGGGAGAAGGCAGAAGAAGGGAGAAGGCAGAAGAAGGGAGAAGGCAGAAGAAGGGAGAAGGCAGAAGAAGGGAGAAGGCAGAAGAAAGGAGAAGGCAGGAGAAGGGAGAAGAACAGAAAAGGGAGAAGACGGGAGAAGAGAAAAGGGATAACACAGGAGAGAGTTGGGAGAAAGACAAAAGGGAGAGAAAGAAAGAATACACTAACGTTGATCAAGGAAAGTGCATGATCAGTGTTTTTACATTTATAAGGAATAGAAAATTCCCAGTGGTGGTGGAGCTACTGCCATTGCAGGGTTTGCAGGGGCTATGGTGCCAGGAGGTGAGGGGGAGCTCTGGGCAAGTGCAGGGTTTCACTGCTCAGACCCTCACACATGCTCAGAAGAGCAAAGCAGGGCTCACGGGAGGACAGTCTGCATCAACCGACACCCCCAAATTTTGCTATGGGGCCCATGGAGTAGTGTTCCGTCACTGAAAATATCCTTCAGGTGGAGAATATTTAAAATAGAACATATAAAATAGCCTGGCTGAAGTGATGAATTATTCACTGACTTGAGGCTGTAAGCAGGTAATTTGTAAATAACGGCTCAACTGGAAGAAGCTGTGAGCTACATTGGCGCCCATATCATGAACAATTACCTTTCCTTTTTATAGAAAACAATAAATAAAAATTGTTTAAAGAGTACTACATTAAAATAATGCTTTATTCTAAGAATAATGCATTTTTTTAATGACACTGTTCTGGTAAAGTCATTTTAGGATGGCATTACCAGAACAGGGTGTACTGACTCAATGTTTGATAAATAGGCTCTTCCAACAGGGCCTATTGTTGACGATAACCCATTAATAGAAAGAGCAAAGTGATAACAAGCCCCTTTTCCAGCATTAACACCCGTTTTCTCCAGCAGAAGGGCTTCAAAAAACCAGCCCCTCAGTTTTACACCTTAAACTACCTTTAGGCATGGGCCATTGCTGTGTACTTGCCCCCCAGGCTAAAATTTCCCAGTCAGTCTTTCTTGCGTCTTTCGCTCTTTTTTCTCTTTATAAAAGTAACAAAAAGCAGATTTTATTCTACAAAGAAATTAATAACAAGGCACATGGAGGGGGAGATTTACTACAAAATGTTTAATTGTGTTTAGATGTGATTTTCAAATGCAAACTGCAGGGTTTATCATCCTGCGGTTACAACTCAAACCGCATCTAAAGTGTGGCGGTGTACAGACCCGTAAACCACCAAACTGCATGGTAACACTGGATGAGAAACATCCGGTTTTATGTTGCAGTTTGCCTGTACGGAGCGCCTGGCGAGGTGGATTGCTCTGCCCCAACAGGACGGGTGAGTGCCATCCTAGCAGGGTCCCTGTGTAAATTAAAGTTAAAATTATACCACCCCATCCTGCTCAGCATCAGCCCCCTCGCCTAGAGAGTACCTGCCCAATGTAAAAATGTGCCAAAGTATAATGAAAAATTATTGCAGCACTACAAGTGCCAGCATGCACTGACAACCCATGACTTTTATTGCATGCACATGTAAGAAGACGCTCTTGCCTGGATATTAAGTAGTCAGATTGAGTCATGTAAGAAGCTGCTCATGATTGGCTACTACCTAATGAGCTCACCGGACTTGGCTTTGTTGTGCTGCGCGCTCTCCTCCGAAGTGGCCTGTTCACTCCACGGGATTTTTATTTTTATTTATTTTCTCTACCTGGATTTCCAGTTTCCCATTGGGATTACGGCAGACCACGATAGACGACTTTAGGTAAGTATTAATTGAGATAACATTTATTTTTTATTAAGGGTACCACTTATTATTGGCACTATTTATTATTATATAACAGACAACATTTATTATATTACATGATCCACTTATTATTATATTATGGGTAACACTTACTATTTTTTGGAGGTGCATTTAAACTGTGGTTCTACAAGAGCCAGTCTGCCATAAAAGTGTTGGGTTGTCATTGCATGCTTGCACTTATTGTGCGACAATAGGTCTTTACTATATTTTCAAACATTTTTATCCTAGTATCCAATGCCAATAATTTGTCCTCGTCAGATTACACCATTGGTGGTAATTGACAAATATATACTGTAAATTTTAACTTGCATTTATGGAAAACCGTTTAATGCATTAGTAAAAATACACAGATAATGTCATTAATAAATAGTTGTCACGAGCCGCGGCTGTTTCTCTGGCCGCCTCGACTCACTGCCCTAGCCTGTCTGCATCCCAGCCGTCTCCATGAAGACCGGGGCATCACTTCCACCTTCTCTTCCCAGTTGCCTGGGCAACAGCCCGGACACTTTCTCCTCTCTGCCGCTGCACCCGGCGAGCTGTCCAACAGCCAGGCGTGCGCCCGCAGTCCTGTTAAAGTAATTACAGCCTCCTGAGGCTGATTAGTGCAGATTTGGATCCTGCATATTCATTGGGCAGCATGACTATTTTAGGCAGAGAGGGCTTAGCCTTCCTGACAGTTATAGCGTTTCTGTTTCAGACAGCTGACCTCCTCCTGCCTGTTCTGCTGAATCTTGGGATTGCTTTTCTTTGCATGACCCTTGGCTTGTTTATTGGACTTTGTTTGTACGCTTGATGCCCTGACTTCTGCTTTACTATTCGGAAACACTACCTGCCGCCAGCCCTGACCTCTTGCTTGAACCTGACCTCACTTATTGCCTCAGTCCTTTGACCTCGGCCTGTTCCTTACCA
This sequence comes from Mixophyes fleayi, assembly GCF_038048845.1. Lineage (NCBI taxonomy): Eukaryota > Metazoa > Chordata > Amphibia > Anura > Limnodynastidae > Mixophyes > Mixophyes fleayi. Next base: position 114,410,523 of record NC_134409.1, read on the forward strand.
TCGCTATCTTCAGGCTTCCTCCTCCTGTTCCGTGCTGAGGTAATTCATAAACTTGAACTACGTTAGAGTTTAAGTCCTGGGGGCATCTGAGTACCAGTGAGCACAACAAGCTCTACGGTAAAGGCGGCTGCTATAGGTGAAGACCTCTACTACTAGTTCTGCACGTTTATGATATAGCCGTTAGCCAAAACAATAGTGTCCAAAGAGACTTCCTAAAAGTAACTAGGTAACATTTACTGTTGTCCAAGATGGACACAAAGTGGAAAGAGGATTTCTATATTAACATAATAGATTGACTTTGTTATACTATATAACATTGAGCTAATCATATATTTAAAGTTATGTTTAAACACACTAAGATATAGTACATAACTACATATACATAAAGTAGTTTCAAGTATACAGTGCCTTCAAAAACATGCACTAGACATACCTGGAAGGTGAGAAATCACAGGTATTCCTAATTTGGTGAGGTCCGTGGCATTTCCAATTCCAGACAACATGAGAAGTTGGGGGGAGTTTATAGCCCCACCACTCAAGATCACTTCTTTGCTGGCAAATGCCTACAGAGTGATAGCATAACAGGTTAAAAAAAAGTTAATTAAATCGTTTCAATGCATTAATTTGTATGTTGCGCTAAGGACAATCAAAAGGTAAACAAAACCAGACAGATGGCAGATTGCTGATTGCACAATATCCTTTCCAATGGGCTGATTAACATAGGAATAAATAGAGCTGGATTACAACCAAAGCTCGATTAAGAAGAGAACCGATGGATTGATACTCATTTTCAAAATATGGTTGAGAAATAATAATAGCATCTTTTTTTTTTTTTTTTTAATACTTTGGTGCATCTTCTATAGACAAAGTTTAAAAAAGATGCATTGTTTTAAGAAAGATGATTCATTTCAAGCAATCAGCTGGTTTATAATGCAACAGAATTTAGATAAACTGTGGATCTATCTATTGATCTCATACGAATAGTTGTATGCGTAAATTTTCCATGTTTATTCACATTCTTTGTCCACACCAACTGCTGAAGACATGGGGGTATATTTACTAAACTGAGGGTTTGAAAAAGTGGAGATGTTGCCTATAGCAACCAATCAGATTCTAGCTGTCAATTTGTAGAATGTACTAAATAAATGATAACTAGAATCTGATTGGTTGCTATAGGCAACATCTCCACTTTTTCAAACCCACAGTTTAGTAAATATACCCCATGATATCAATACGATTATATACACTTTTTTTTTGTTTTTGGTGACGTGTAGATTGTCAGTAGCATATTTACCTTTTTCTTGTGTCCATTTTGCACGTACTCCACGCCAGTCGCTCGCAGTCCTTGGAAAAGTATTTTAGTGACCAGAGTTTTCTCTTTGACGGAGACATTGGTGCGAGTCATTGCTGGACGCAGATAAGCACTGGCCACACTCCATCTCTGACCTCAACAATAAGGTATTCATTAGGCATAGAAGAAATTAAACACAGATCCTGATTATTAGTTACGACTTAGTGGCATCATCGCTTACCTTTGTAGACAGTCATGTCCATCCACCCGACACCTTCTTGCTGGAACCCATTCATGTCCTCGGTGAATGGATACCCTGCTTGCTTGGCAGCTTCGATGAATGCCTGGTGAAGAGGATGGTTTGTCCTCCCTCTGGAGACGTGCAATGGACCACTACCCCCTCTGTACTGGTCAGGTCCCAATTCATGAGCCTGGGCCTTCTTAAAGTATGGTAAGCAATGACTGTAATCCCAACCAGTGGCACCTTGTGCGTTCCATCGATTATAGTCCTCTGCATGTCCTCGAATATACACCATGGCATTCAAAGAGGAAGACCCACCCCACACTCTACCTCTAGGCCAGTACATCTCCCTTTTATCCATGTGTTCCTGGGGCACAGTGTGATAAAACCAGTTGTATTTATCATCGCAAAGATTGTACATCAGTGCGGCTGGCATGTGTATCTTCCAAGAGAACCTCTTGCACCCAAAGATTAGATCTTTTGGTCCTGCTTCCAACACCAGCACAGTCTCATTGGGGTTTTCAGATAGCCGGTTGGCCAATACACAACCTGCGGAACCAGCCCCCACTACGATATAACTGAAGGAGTCCACATTATTTGAATGATGTCTGTAAAGTGAGCTGGAATTTGCCAGTAGTGATGTTAGTCCAACCAAAGGTTTTCTTTTAAGTAGGTAAGAACCATTTAAACCTTGTATTCTAGTGGCTGAATACAAGGAGATTTTGTTAAGCATTTTAAACATTTGAGACATCCTTGTTGGTGAATCCTGGAAGAAACTGAACACAGTAATAAATATATGTTAATGAACACAAACATCAACCTTGTATATAATGTATATATGTTTAAATGTACCTTAAGGGCCAAATAAGAATGCCAGTTACAATGAACAACTTTTTGGGATTAATCAGATGACATTTGGACAGTTGGAAAATCTTGTTAACCAATAACCACAATCTGCAAACGTTATGTGCTGTCTACCAAATGCCTAAATTGGGCACCTTAGAAAGCAGATGTTTGGCATGAGTGCTGAACAGTCAGATCTGCCTGGGTGTGAGCAATGTTAGTGAGAGTCTGAGGGTAACCCCTTGACTCAACACAAGTTGTTTTACATGGGACGTGTAAAGACACAGTAGTCCAGATTCCAAATCAATAAAATAAACTTAAAATAATTTTACTTTATTAAACTGCAGTATGTATAATGTTACACAAGTGATGCTAAAATATTATTATTATTATCTTTAATTTATAAGGCGCCACAAAGTGTCCACAGTGCCGTACATGAGATACAGGAAACAGTGAGCCATGACACAACAGGATACAGAAAGAACAAAATATGAACAAAAATATATACACAGACACAGGTAACATGGTAATGCAAATCAAACTATTACTGGGACAATGAGTGACACTGATGGTAGAAATCAGCGAGAAGTAGGCCGAAGCTTAAGAAAACAGGGCTAAGAAAGCAGACCAAGAGGTACAGAGGGTGATGGAACAGTAGAAGGAGCACACAAGGAAAGAGGGCCCTGCTCCTGAGAGCTTACATACTAAAGGAAAGGGGGAGACACAAATAGGGGGAGAGAGCCGGGACATGGAAGTTGGGAGGAGGACTGATAGACTTGAATAAAGATGTAATAACTCCTGTACATAATCTGTATAAATTGATAGTTCTGATGCAATCAGTCCAATGTTCACGAGGAAAACTAGAGCATGATAAGAAATATATAAAATTATATTAAAAAGGTTAGTTCTTGTACATGCTTTAGTTGTATTTTTGCAACCCGGACATTAACCATGTGACACTGGCTCTTTCCATTCACTGACATCAGGAGGCACTGCCATATGCAAGTGTATGATGAGATCACCATGCACCGTCTCCTGCATTGACGTATCGAGGAGCATGCCAGTGAACTATTTACACAGCCTATAAGACTAGCTATCAAGAGTTAAAAATGATAGGATGGACAAACTGGGGAGGAGGAGGACTTAGCCTGGATCTTGCATTGTGTCCTTCTGTGGGGTGGTGTAGTTGTGCACTCCTTGTCACCTACGTCTGCCATCACTATGATGAAATAAACACTTGTATTGCACATTTTTGTTCCAGCACAGTTCTTGGCTGCATAAGTCATGGTTGAGGCATAGCACAAGTTATCTCCAGAGCTGAAACTGTCACCGTTTGGGAATCTCTCTCTGAATTTCTCTAACTTGCCTCAGTGCTACCAGGGCCATACCACTTGCCCTGCTCTCATGTTATTCCAGGATATATCTTAGTTCCTGTGTCCTGCCACACTCAGATTTCTGTTCCTTCGCAGGCTCCTGCACAATAGCGGCCAGTGGCTGTGGGCAAAGTATTGCTCCACATCCTCCTCCTTCTCCATCTCAGTGGTGCCTATCTTCTCCACTTTTGGACTGGGTGCCAAGGCTTCATGACAAACTGGCTGAGGAACTAAATCCATCACTCCTCTCAACTTCTTCGGGAACAGACTTGGGCTGATGGTCCTGGGAGAAGGGTTGTAAACATCTCTTTGACAGTCAGCTCAACATCACACAACAAGAGGTCCTTGCTCACACAGCATCGGACTTGTGCTAACTTTCTCCCTTCTTACTGCAACTCTACAAGACCCACTGCTGAGCAGTAAGTCTCTAGATTAGTTTCTGCTCCATATCTATCACTTCTCTGAAGTATCTGCTCAAATGCAGGCAAGCTCCTATGCTACCGTCACAGCTCTACCTCTGCTCCGTATATACAGCGTCTGTTCACAGCTGAACCCCCTTCTATCTCAGAGTGGGGTTCTGTTTATTGTAAAATTTCAAAAAGCTCTTTTCCAGGCTTCCCCTCCGCCAAACCTCGTCTGGAACTTTGAGTTTAACCTCCCATAACTTACCAAAAAAGCAGGATTTGGTTGGCTTTTCAACGCTTTTCTAACATTCGTTTGATTTTGGACCTCTCTTCAGCCCATAGCAAGTAAGTTTTCTAATTGTGCTGCCTTCCTCTACTTCCACTATTACCCGCATGGTGATGTGATGGGTGAGAAATAACCTCCATCTTGCCTAGAGACGAGGCCTCTGTTTGGGTTCCACTCCCCCCACTATCTTGGTGAACAGTACCTTCTCAGAGTGGCATTAAGTCTGCTCTGCACCTCATGTAAAGTGTTGGCACATACACAGTCTTCAAGTCTGACCTGGGTCCTCACTCTTGGGGCACCCGACAGATGTGTTCATAACACACTTACTGACTCTCACTGCTTCCTGAATCCATGGAGCTGAACAGCATAAAGCCCAAGTAGACTTCACACATTTTTGTAACCACTAGTTTACAGTGGGGGTATTATGTCTCCATCACTACCCCAACAATGTTTTGGGGTTTAAGCAGCGCTCACCCTTCCCCAGTATAGTTTACAGCAGGCACTAAAAACTTGCAACCATAGTCTTAAGATGCTTTGGTGGGGCATCTATTTGTTGACAGAGGTGGTCAGGTACAGTGCCCCATAGATGTTTACTCTGGCCAGATTAACCGTATCATCATGCATCTGCGTCCTCGGGCATATAACCTTGTTTTTGGGTGCTTATATTTCCTCAAAGTGAAGCCCCATGTTGGATGCCATTGTGTAGCTCCCTCTCTATCTGCGGGGTGGTGTAAATGTGTGCTCTCTGGCACCTACCTCTGGAGATCTTCTTACTTGGCACACAGATAAAGCTCTTCTTCCAAGGATGCATTGGGTTGTTACATGAACATGCACCTCCACAAATGCAGGTTTTCTAACAGGAAATTTAGGTGTTTTGCTTACACGGGCATGATGGCACAGTACAACCACAGTTGACAAATTAATGGGTGCCAGACCATCTCTCTGATAAAATAAATATTCCATTCTGTGAGGTGTGAGCAAAAATGAGCACCCCCCCACCTTAGAACTCATACTCAATGCTCAGTGACTTCGCACTACCTCTCACCCCCACACTGACATAGAGGCATATCAAATCAAATCTCACAGAGACGAAAGTTTGAGCCCTAACTGAAGGGATTTAAACTGCAGTTTTTCTGGGGCATTTAAATGCTCCAGTCCCACCACTAAACTACTGGAATGCCCCAGGGGTGGATCTTTAAACGTCCCCACCACCCAGAGGCATCATTTGGATACAACCATTCAAGTAGGCATTACAATTGCATCACATATCCTTAGACATGTGCCTGTAATTTAGGAAACTGATTGTTTATGTTGATTTGTGTAACAATTGAGATGGGCTGTCTTTTTAGGCAGCAGAAAACCACACGTAACCTGTTATTTTTTTCCCATCGCTGTTCTTTTATTGTTTTGCAGACATTTTTCAAACCCCTGAAGACTGTAACATCCCGTAATCTGGGATCTCATTAATCTTTTCTTTTAGTATATATTCATTGTCTGTGATTATGCATCCATCATCCTTATTCTACGTACATTAATATGATTTGCATTCTAAAGAATCCCACATCTGCGATTTTTTGTTCAAAATGTTTTACTAAGTTTTTGAAAGTACAAACATAATTCCTGATCCGTCTACGCAGATGAATGCAGCCATGAATACACAAAACAAGAAGAGAAAACACATTGCACTTGGGGAGGAAACATTTAGATATTTTGCAAACTTTAAATGAACAAACTTCTAATATCTGATAAAATGTATTTATTCACCAATATAAGAGAGTTAATGGAATCCAAGAAGTGTTTTTACAATTACGGAAGACTTATTGTTGCTGTGGAGGATTATAAAATTTGCTGGCAGAGAGATAGCTAGTGGTTATAGCTGAAAACATATGTGTCACTATTTGTACAGCACTAATACCAGACAGGTTCATATCAGGACAACAACAAATGATATGTCTTTGATAGTTCTTCATAATATTATTTTTGTTTAAGGTGGGTCCCACTTACCTTGTCTCACAGCTGGATGACAGCACATTTACATCTCCTGACCATATAAACTGCAATAGTGAAAGGCTGAAACTCCCTGAGCTCACAATGCCAGGATAGATTTTAATACAGTATGCAAGTTTGCTGGGGGAAGGGTCAGTTCTTAAAGCTGTACAGTTTCAGGACTATGAACTTCCCAAATGAGAGACAAACAATCCAAATCATGGTATGATTCTGCCCTGGTACCAATTACACACTAACTCCATATAAGTCAAGGGAGGAGATTTGCTACATTAAATGTTACATTGGGATAGCATACTAAAACAATCTTGTCACACATTGGGGTCTTAGCCCCATTTACCTGGTGCGGCAGTGTCACCCCACGGCCATCCTTGCCCCTCCAGGCCATCTAGGGTGATCCCGAGTCTTGTGTCACTACCTCTAAACAAACACTCCCTGCTGTTCAGCTTCATAGGCATGGCCATCTTGGATTACATCACATGATCCATACTAACAAAATCAGTCAACTCCGGTCACATGATTCAGCCAGTCTATCAGTGCGCAGGGCGCCCTACCTAAACTAGGAACTGCTGGTTGCACATTACTAGAACAACTGTCATCTTTTAGGTGAAGGTCTAGTGGCTCTGAGGTGGTTCCTGGCTATAGTATCACCTACCAGCATTACCAAGTGCTCTGATCCTCTGTGCTGTATCTCCTGTCAGCAGTACCAAGTGTTTTTGGTCCTGTCCATGGTATCCATCCCCCATTGGTTGCGTCACTGGGTGCCAGTTCTGAGTTCCCTGTGGTTCGCTCCGGCTCTAAGTGGCCTGTAGCAGGTTCCAGGCCTGTGTGCCTGTGTGCTGGTCTCAGTTCTGTGTGTCCTGTGTCTGGTTCTAGTACTGAGTTTGCTGCTTAAGATTCCAGTCCTGAGTTCTCTGGTTCAGGCTCCAGTCCTGAGTTTTGTGTTTCAGGCCACCGGTACCCATAAAAGCCGTGCCACTTCTCTGGGTAAGGTCAAGATAAAGCTAGGAGCCTTGAGGATCCTTGATAAAGACCTGCTTTAAGAGGAAGAAACGCGTTGGGAAATATGGGCGGTCCACTTTGAAAAAGATTGGATCCTTGTTAAACATCTGAACCACGAGAGGAATTAAGTTTGAGCAGACACACGGGAACTTACTATCACACGCTCATTCAGACTTCTATCTGGTAGTTGTCCATCTATTATCCATGTGGTGTGGATTTTATCTTCTTTTATATTTTTATTCAACTATTTGTGATCCATTTTTGTATGTTTGGTTTTAGCTGCCATGTCAGCTACAATGTTCAATAAATATATTTATTAGTACCAAACAGTATCACACTAGATCTGTTTTATTCTACCTTTTCCACATATCGAGGGATTATCCCTGAAGAAAGAAGCAAGGATATGTTTGATACTTCTGCCTGATTATTTCTTTTTTCCTGTAAGTGTTCCTACATAAGAGTTGCATGGTGAAGGAGTAATTTATACCTCATACTATAAGCATTGGAGCACTCAAGGCGAATATCTATTTACTATTTAGTAAGTGGAATCACAAAGGGCAGAGAACACAGTGGAATGTATTATAAGAATTCATATTTGACCGTTTAAAAGAATCAATGGGATTCCTTACAATGTTGAATTATCAGTATTATTGTAAATGATGTTGCACTATGTTGCATTTCTTTTCTTTTCCCATCATGTTTCACTGTATACCTATGAAGAAGAAACAACCACTCTAGTGGGACACGTGGACCATTTCATCGGTTGAATTTAAGTATTCTCTTTTTATCTATACTGGAATTTATTATATTGTATTGGTGTTTTATTAATCACAATTGGAAGTTATTTACATGTGAACACACTCAGTAGCGCAGGAGACTCTTTTTATATAATATATATATATATATATATATATATATATATATATATATATATATATATGTATACATACATACATACAAGCTATTATCTAGGAACATTTGTGTGGTTCCTTTAAGAGGAAACAACAGCAATTGTGAACAGCGCAGATTTCCTCTTTCCATATATACATCTGATTGTAATCCAACACACTATTTTCAGGCATGCTTATAATTCTATATAGCAAAGGATGCCATTGTGTATGGGTAATAACTGGCCAAAGGCCACCATGTGATCTGGTCACGTGGCCTGAGCACCGACAGTTTAATTGGATACAATAGTGCGCCTATCGCTAATCATGCAACAAAATCTAGGTGCCTCAGTGAGCCTAAATCATACTTGACAAGGAATTTCCTCAATCCCTGTCAAGATGGCAGAATCCAAATTGAATTACATACAAGTAGGCAGGCAATATCACAAGTGGTTTTGCAATTTGTAAATGACTCTTACTGTATGGCCAGCTTGGAGACTGTGCTATAGACAACAATATAGCTGACTGAGAACACACAAACTAGCAGACACAGCTATATAAGGGATAGCAATAAACAAGCTTTAAATATCTGCCGTGTGTATGGTCATCAGTTGACCAAGTTTGGCCTGTGTGAGTGGTCACCTGTCAACCACACTGTGCTTCTTATGTGATCTGGCTGCTATACCCAAGCAAATGGCTGGATATGTCTCATTTGGTCACTGATAGGGACACCACCAGCTGAGGCCTCTCTCTGTTCATCTAGCTGCTAGGAAATACTTTTGTAGAGAAACAATGGATACTCCAACATAACTACATCACTCTAAATGAGGACAAATACTGTTTTTTGATGCAGGCATTTCCTATAGAACTCTTAAGTCACTGAACAAATATTTAGATAAGCAAAATACAATATAAGGTGCGCCAAGTGAATAAGCTTATACTGAACCTAAATAATTATGGCGGATTCCGTCTTCTAATAAAACAGTACGTTTAATATTACGTAAAGTGTAGTCTCTGTTACAACTGTTGAGAATATCTGACAAAGAAATAGCAGAGTAAAAATTAAAATAAATGGTAATTACAAACAGATAGCTTTTGCTATATTTAAATTGTACTAGTCCCAATGGAAGGGTCTTTGAAACCCAAAGGTGATAGACACGTCAGAGTAACGTGGTATGCACACTTAATTATAACGATCCACAGTGTAAATTAATATTTTCAGAAAATCTATAATACATTGTTTTTATGTTGATGAAAAACTGAATAAAGTGAGTGGCCAGATCACTTTTTGATAGATCTAATGTCTGTATCAATTGTTTTGTCCAAAGGCGAACACAAAACAAACTTGCATGTAATTAGTTATATTTAAAAATTGCTCTAGAGGGATCTCACCAAGATGCAGGTTGTTGGGGAAGGCTCTCTCTCTTTGAAGTTAACACAGGCGAGTGAAGTTCCACACTCCGAGCCACTATAGTGATGTTCACATGAATGTACGACTATCCCAACAGGTGATGTCTAAATTCGGACGTGTAGGCTGTTAGGGAAGGCTCTCCCCCTCTGAAATTCACACAGCTGGATGGAGTTTCCACAGACCCAATCTCTCTCTATTAATGTTCACGTAGGTGAGACAAGCTCTCAGCAAAATGAAGAAAATTATGTTTTCTGGATTAAAATAAATATTGGTTTGTGCATAATTAGAATCCACACTTGTCTGTCTGGTATAGAACAAATATTTGTCTCCTCTATCCAAACTATCGTTTACACACAGGACAGGTACCTGGAATGGTGACAGATCATTTCATACAGTTAATTTTTAACTAGAGATTTAACCATCGGGATTGTGACATCAAGTTAATAAAGGTTCAGAGGTTAATCTGTTCAGAGTCAAACATGCATCTTTTGGCCAAGTCAAATACAGTTCTGGACTATTCACCCCCCACCAGTGATGCAGATTTGAAAAATAACCAGCAGTAGCTTAATCTCTAAAGCTGGGTACACACTACACAGTTTTCATCCAATAATCGGCTAAATCAGCCGACATACGACCGCTCGTTCAAAGATCGGGTCAGTGTGTGCAGTGACACGATGGTCGAAAGTCTGCCCAAATGGACGATTGTCGCCTCATTTGGTTGGTCGTACCGTTTAATATTTTCGTTCCAATCTCGTTTCCGTTGTGTAGTGTGTATAAACTTCCGACCGATCCACAACAGTGAGTATGAAATTACAGTCATTGCTCACGACAACATGGCTGTAAAAAGTCGCTAAAGGGACGTCCGCTCTTCCCTTCATCGTCCTAAACAAGGCTAGTGTGTATGCAGTCCATGGACCGAGCGATCGGAACATCGATCGCATGTAAAATCGCTCGGCATAAAAAGTTGGTTGAAATTTCTGTAGTGTGTACCCAGCTTAAGACAGGTGATTGAATAGAGTAAACGCACCAACAATGCCATGGTGGTGGTGGGTACTCCAGACCTGTGAGGGTCTTTGCTATAGGATCTCCTGTACCCATTCCCATTTGGGCACAGGCAATCGCCTGGAGGTGGGTGTTAATATCAGTCTTGAGTAAACGGTAACTTACAAGACAGAACACTCAGTTATAGCATTCTGCCATAATAGCAGATGCAGCCAAGGGACCTGTGCTCAGGGGCGTCATAAGTTATGGGCACATACAATGTATTTGCACACAAGCCCATTAATCACTTGTATAGTGCCCCAAATCAGTGGCACCCTCATCCATGGTCACTGGGTAACCTAATGGCAACAGCCCTGCTTATAAAATTATATAATAAATTATTCTAGAAAGAGAAGTGTGTATGTATATTATATATTACGCACACTCATTCTATATAAACAGTATATATATATATATATATATATATGAACATACTGACGTCTTCTGGTTCCAAAAAGTTCCAATTTGGACTCGTCGGTCCAAAATACTTTTTTCCACTGCTCCAGTGTCCAACATCGGTTTTTCTTTGGCCCAGCTAAGGCGTTTTACTTTATTTACAGACCTTAACAATGGCTTTCTGCAAGCTACTCAACTATTTGAGATACGCTTGTGTTTACAAATAATATGATACATTAAGCATAGTACATTTGGAGTAAAGTCCTAAAGTCTCGATTCCAATCATGATAATGATTTAAGGGAGCAATTAAAGTTGTTAATCAGTAAGATAAAGCAATATAAGTAAACAAATAAGCTTTGATCAAAGACTTGTGCATGCTAGTGTGTATGTGTGTATGTATATATATATATATATATATATATATATATATATATATATAATATAATATATATATATTATATAATCCTTCTATACGATTTTATACAGTCAATTTCACTAGAATGTCTCTGGATTTAACAGGTAAGTGTCAGGCGCCGTCCTGCATCTGCCTCTAGACGGGCGCCTGCCCCCTTGCGATACCCGCGTCCCATTGCGTAGCGACGGAACATTCTCTGTTTCTATTCACATGCATGCGCAGAGCTTGTTATTATGTCGCATAGCGACAAGAGATGTTCTCCAGTTCCGATCCGCACGCATGCGCAGGGCATCGCGTTCTGCCGCGTAGCGTTAAGATACCCTCTCTTCCTGTCTAGTGGTTGGTTGCGTTCCTCCCACCGAAAACTGCAGCACTAATCAGGAAACACTTCCCTCTATTTAAAGATAACTCTGACTCCATTAGGGTGCCAGACTATTTGGTCTTCAGCCTTGCTCCAGCGTTTGTTCCTGTGTATCTTGCTCATTTGGATTCTGACCCTGGCTTGTTCCTGACTTCTACTTTGGTTTCTTATTTTTGCTTAGATTCCTGGTCCTGACTCGGCTTCCTGACCATTCTCCTGCTTCTGATTTTGCAGTGATTGTCTCTCTGGTTTTGACCCAGATCTGCTGACTACCCTCAGTCTGTGCACTGCTGCATCCAGACTTCCATTCAGTATTCTGCTGCTCCATCACCGCTGCCTCCCTGGACACCTTTCCAGCTAACTGATACTGAGGGCCGCGACCTGCACGCCTCTTGCAAAGGAGTCCATACCTCCGTGCGGGGGTCTCTGGTGAAAACCAGAGGCGTGTTAGACTCTGTGCCTCAGTACTCAGTAGCGCCAACTGCTGGTTGGTGCCACCATCTTCATCCTCGTGATTGTGACAGTAAGTTCTTCTGCTGCAAATTTTCAGTTTCCAGCTACAACTTTGTTTTACTATGTATAAACTCTCATTGGAGGATTATTCATCCGGCCAGGACTTGGCTGATAGGTTTGATACATCGGTAGGTTTAGTGCTTGAGTTTAAAGTTTCTTGGCTCAGAACTGAAATGGGGAGATGCATCTGATGTTCTGAAGTCAACTGGTCTGGACGAGCTACTCCTTGTAGAACTGTAATTCAGTGGCTTCTTTTCCCCGGGAGCTGGACTTACTCTCAGCAAAGCCTTTTCAGTCATGCTGGTGGTTGCTACCTCTGCTGTTGCATATTCTCTCCCTACTCTTTGATAACGACCAATGATCAGCAGTATATTAAGATATATAATATGCAGGGCCGGACTGGGACTAAAAATCAGCCCTGGCATTTAAAGCACACAGGCCCATGCACTATATTGTTGCACACTGATGCTGGCGCAGTACAACATGATGTAGTATGAGTGTGTGTATGTGGGGGGGGGGGGGTATTTATTTCTCCTAATGACCCTCAACAGTACATTATTAGCACCCCAATTACATCAATAAACACCATGACAATACATTATTAGTACCCAAATTACAGCAATAAATAACCCCCCACACACACTCATACTACATCAATCACCCCCCACATTACAGCAACCGGCATCACCCCCCAGATTACAGCGTCCAGCATCACCCCCCACATTACAGCGTCCAGCATCACCCCCCACATTACAGCGTCCAGCATCACCCCCCACATTACAGCGTCCAGCATCACCCCCACATTACAGCAACCGGCATCACCCCCACATTACAGCATCCAGCATCCCCCCCACATTACAGCGTCCAGCATCACCCCCCACATTACAGCGTCCAGCATGACCCCCACATTGCAGCAACCGGCATCACCCCCCACATTACAGCAACTGGCATCACCCCCCACATTACATCAACCGGCATCACCTCCCACATTATAGCAATACCCTCTCCTACTTATTAGCAATACTAAGCACCAAACACACTACAACGCTGCCACCAGCACGCCACCCCATACTACAGCAATACCACCAATTATACAGACACCACTGTAGGAACAATGTTTTGCTTTTTTCAAATCTCCCACAAAATAGCAACAACGAACAGAGTACTTACACACACATATAGGTAACAGGTACCCTTTTCCCTCAATTAAATAGTAATGGCAGAATTTTCATGAATCATTCCACATGAAATAAAACTAACATATATCTAAAAAAAACATAACTATTGAATGATCAGTTGAACCCACACGGCCGCATTAAAAGTATTTCCATCTACAGCAAAATGTCAGAGAAAAATATTTTTGTTTTACTACAGTAATTGGATATGCGTCTTTTCTATTCATTTTAAATAACACAATATATAAATTAAGGGGGATAGAGGAGGTGGGTGAGAAATAATTGGATGTGATCCATCAGTTTGATTAGATAGGAAACATTTAGATTATTTACCTGGAGACGTCTACCCCCTTGACTCACAGGCAGGGCTGACAAGAGGAATTTTGGGCCCCGATACAGCAACTTCTTTGGGCTCCCATCATATTCAACAATGAAAGACTTACCTTTGGCAGAAGTTCATATGATGCCACACCGTAGTGTGCCCAGTTCATATTATGCCACATCGTAGTGCCCCAAGGTCATATTATGCCACATAGTATTACCCTCAATTCATATTTGGTCATGCAGAAGTGCCCACAAATCATATTATGGCATAGTAGTGCCCCCAAATCATTAGTAAAGCTCAGATAAAAACTCATTCACAAATAAAAATTGCTACAGCATATCAGATACTGAGTGTGAGTACCAAGAGCAGCTTAATACATCATTTACAATGCAAACAAAAATAGATATATTAACACGATTACAGATAAAATTTATGACAAGCAATGTTTTTTCCTATTAATTAAAAATCTCTGTACAGATAAATATGCAAAAAACATTACAGCGCAATAATGAGCAATACATAGTGTTAAACATTATTGGATACGCTGTAGTGTCCCCAGTTCAAGAAAGGATGGTTAAAAACATAAGAAAATATATGAACTTACCTGATTATGGCATCCTGTGTTCTGTTCTCCTAGTGGGCGCGCTGGGCGAGGAGGGATCGGCAGCTGTCAGCTCACACAGGCAGTCGGGAGCAGGAATAGATGGCAGTGGTCGAAGCAGAAATTTAGGAGTGGGGGTATAGAAAATATAAGTGAATGGAGTATGAAGGCTTGATTTTTTATTTTTTTTAACACTTGTCCCCTCTGTGCATTTCCATTCTTCATTACTACTTGTGTTTTATGATGGCTGCATCCCTGACATTCCCATTCTTAAGATGTCTCTCCCTTTACACTTTCTTTTACCTATGCCCCTGCACCATCTTCTCCTTTGTCCCTCTCACTTAACCCCCTGCACCACCTTCTCCGCTGGCTCTCACACATCTTCCTGTACCACCTACTCCCCTGGCTCTCTCACACGTCTTCCTGCACCCTCTACCCCCCGGCTCTCTCACTCCTCTTCCTGCACCCCCTACCACCCTGGCTCTCTCACCCCCTTCGGCTCTCTCACCTCCTTTCCCAGCACCCCCTTCGGCTCTCTCACCCCCTCTCCCAGCACCCCCTGGCTCTCACCCCCTTTCCCAGCACCCCCTTCCGCTCTCTCACCCCCTCTCCCAGCACCCCCTTCAGCCCTCTCACCACCTTTCCCAGCACCCCCTTGGGCTCTCTCACCCCCTCTCCCAGCACCCCCTTCGGCTCTCTCACCCCCTCTCCCAGCACCCCCTGGCTCTCACCCCCTTTCCCAGCACCCCCTTCCGCTCTCTCACCTCCTCTCCCAGCACCCCCTTCAGCTCTCACCCCCTCTCCCAGCACCCCTTTCAGCTCTCTCACCCCCTTTCCCAGCACCCCATTCCGCTCTCTCACCCCCTTCGGCTCTCTCACTCCCTCTCCCAGCACCCCCTGGCTCTCTCACCCCCTCTCCCAGCACCCCTGGCTCTCTCACCCCCTCTCCCAGCACCCCCTGGCTCTCACCCCCTTTCCCAGCACCCCCTTCTGCTCTCTCACCCCCTTCGGCTCTCACCCCCTCTCCCAGCACCTCCTGGCTCTCTCACCCCCTCTCCCAGCACCCCCTTCGGCTCTCTCACCCCCTCTCCCAGCACCCCCTTCGGCTCTCTCACCCCCTCTCCCAGCACCCCCTGGCTCTCAACCCCTTTCCCAGCACCCCCTTCCACTCTCTCACCCCCTTTCCCAGCACCCCCTTCAGCTCTCTCACCCCCTCTCCCAGCACCCCCTGGCTCTCACCCCCTCTCCCAGCACCCCCTTCGGCTCTCACCCCCTTTCCCAGCACCTCCTTCGGCTCTCACCCCCTTTCCCAGCACCCCCTTCGGCTCTCTCACCTCCTTTCCCAGCACCCCCTTCGGCTCTCTCACCTCCTTTCCCAGCACCCCCTTCCGCTCTCTCACCCCCTCTCCCAGCACCCCCTGGCTCTCATCCCCTTTCCCAGCACCCCCTCCGGCTCGCTCACCCCTCTCCAAGCACCCCCTGGCTCTCACCCCCTTTCCCAGCACCCCCTGGCTCTCACCCCCGAAAATCGCGGCACCCCCGCGAGCCCTCCCCCCCCCCCCTGAAAATCGCGGGCACCCCCGACCGAAATTTTTTATTTTTTAAACTGTTCAGCATAGTAAGCTTTACCAAGTTCCACCGAAATTCCAGTGAATAGCTAACTGTCAGTCTACATTTGGTCTTTTATGATGTACAGCTACAAGTCTTCTTATGAGATTTGTAGACACGCTGTAATATATCAATACTTTCCATAATTCATGTTGGAGAAGACCGCTGTATAAAATTTGTAACCACTGTAACTAGCCCCAAATGTGCAAAGGACATATACTGTCCTCAAAGAATCCACAGGGATACTGTATCTCTCCAAGGAATCCATATAATGTAAGAATGGTTAATAACACTTCTTAGACCATTTTAATGGTTTGGCTTTTGAGCATAGCAATTGCTAATAGCAGAAGTACATGGGAACCATGGGAGGGCGTGTGTGTGTATAATCTCTTTCCTTTTTTGGGGGCGAGAGGGATCGCCAAATGTACTTTTTGCCCTGCTCTTTTAGCTCTCAGGACTGAATTCCATAACCTTGGACAGAGACACAGCTTTCTGACACCGTGTTCAACATTGCTCTCCAAAATGACCTGATTATCTTCAGATTTGATGATGCTATGCACATGTTCAAGACCCCCAGTGCCAGATGCAGCACATCACCCCCAAAACGTCACTGAATATCCCCCACGTTGGACTGTAGGGAAGGTGTCCTTTTCATTTTGCTCTTTGTAAATATAGCGATATTGTGCTTAATCCAAAAGGTCTAATTTGGTCTCATCTGTCCACAGCACAGTCTCCAAAAAGAGATTTCGGGGTGCGTTTTAGCATATAATACCTATTCATTGATTTGGGGACGAATGGTGTGAGTTGAACAAGTCGTACCTTCTGTCTTAAGGTCAGCCTGAATCTATTTGGCAGTTGATCAAGGTTCTTTCCCAAGTTCCTTTTTCTTGTTCCTTGTAGTTTTAATTAACCATGCATTATCAGATTATAACAAAGTAACTGTTTTACTAAGAGTACAGAGGTCATTCAGTGAAGATGGGTATGCAACAGCAATGTTGAGCGAGATGGGACAGTAAACAACGCACCTATCAGGAAAAGGCAGTAGTCCATCGTTTAGCGCCAAGGTTAGTTTACCGATGCATTGGGTTGAGAAAGTCCCCATTCCACTCCTAGACAGGTACTTCTGGAAGCTGAAATTAAGACTAAAAAGCAAATTTGCAGGCTGTAAGATCTGCCATTGTGCACCACCACGAGGGAGAAGGGAAATCCTCAGCCTCTATATGCTGCTCATCTTGGTAAAGTTATCAGGAGACAATATGTGTTCCTCTAGGTGAGGGTCTTTATAGATAGAGCATGAAAGAGGCTTCAGCTCCCTTGATGCATGCTGGTTTCACGTCTTTAACAGTGAACTGCTGAAGACCGCTTATCATTTCCCAGGGTGAGACTGGCAATTCATGATAAGTTAGAATAGTTTGTAAGATGAATTGTACCTGGGGTCTCTGGGAGACCTTTTATATTTAAATTATCCATGGGTTTTCTAGATGCTTAGGTGACTTTGCAATTTGTAAATAATATCTCTCACAGTATCATCAACTGCGGTTGTTCCTTTAGCCAACTGGGAAAATATTACGGTCTGCTTAGATGCTTCTATCCTCAAATTGTTGAAATTCCCTTGGTGGGGAAGGAGCAGAACTGTTGTATAATCTCATTCTGCCAAGAACGTCTGTGAGCGTTCATCCGTGGTAAAGAAATGGGATAGATGTGCAATTATATTAGTTGCTGGTGTTCTTTGGGGCTTCCACGTTGCTGGGGTCCAATGATATTTCCCTATAAGGCTTCTTCGTGTTCATTATTATAATGAATGCTGTGTATATAGGAGAAATTTTGGCTCCTAACTTTCTGCTTGACTCAAAGGGCTCCTGGTCAGAAAATCTGCTGCTGTATTTATGCTGCTGTTCATATGAAATAACAGAAAAGAAATATACAGCGCTGAAACCTCATTAATTATAGGCACAATGCAGGTTGACAAATTGTACATTTTCTTTTCTCTTTCTATTAGTGTTTGAGTGGGATCTGGAAATATCCCTCCGTAGAGCTGTGATTGCTCTTTAATTGACCGAACTGCAGCTCAGCGATTTTTCTTTTTTACCTTTATATGAACTGCAAAAATTGTTTGGAGATCAAATTCCACCCAGGAGAAAAATAAAATCCTTGTGACCAACTTCTGTAACTTCCATCATCTGGTATCACTGTTTTTCGCACTGTTGTAATGTTGTTCTTTTGGATATAGATATATTTATTTTTTTGTAGTGCTTTAGGACGCTCTAGACCGCCAGCAGCTCTTTGTGGATCTTGCGCTACTTGTCCACCATTTTTGAATTAGAGGTCTTCAAAATATATGCTACAGTCTTGTGAGCTGTTATTTGGGGTAATGACAACCACGTACTACTAGACTGACTATCCCAGACTGATTCAGAGTTCCTCCACAAATCCAGATCCAATTTCAGCTTTACCAGGAATCCAACAGATTGTCTTCTTTTGAGAATTAGAAAAAGGGAACTTCCAGGTAGGTACAATGTTCACAACAACACACAAAATAAGAAAACTTTTGGCTCTAAAAATATGAGGAGAGGGATAATACGGCTACTTCAGGGATGCTGCTGTACCAAATTGAAGATTTGAACAACAATAACAACAGCAACAACAAGTAGCATGAGCAGCATTAGTAAAAAAAAAACAAAAAAACGCTAAAAAGCAAAACAGAACAAAAAACAAAATGAAAATGAGACCAAGGTAAAAACAGAAACATAGTGCATTAAGATAAATCACGAATGCCAATAAGCCTTACATATCCGTTAGATCAAAAGTCTAAAAAATATAGTAAAAAAAAACCCCCAGCTATTTCAAAGCACTGTACAAAGAATATATTTGTCATATACATCAGTCCCTGCCCCATTGGAGCTTACAGTCTAAATTCTGTAACACACAGACTAGGGTTCATTTTTGTTAGCAGCCAATTAATCTACCGGTATGTTTTGGGAGTGTGGGAAGAAACCACGCAAACATGGCAGAACATACAAACTCCACATGGTTGGGAATCCATCCCCATGACCCCAGTGCTGATAGGCAGAGATACTAACCGCTAAGACACCATGCTGGCAAGTAGTAATAGATATCAACTCTCCTTTTTAGGAACACGAAGTCTCAACAACTTTATAAAGTGATATATATATATATATATATATATATAAAAACTCATACACTACACAGCCACAAATATGTGGACACGGGCTCTAATTAGGGTGTTTAGCAGGTGCATAAAATCAAGCATACAGCCATGCAATCTACACTCCAATCTTCACTGTCCCCCATTAGCAGTAGAATGGGTTGTAACTTCAGCGTGGCACTGTCATAGGATGCCACCTTTCTAAGTCAGTTTGACCAACTTCACCTGCTCCGATTCTCCACACATTGGTTTCATCAGAGGCATGAACTGATGGATGTACAAGCCCTATTGGTATTAGAGAATCTCAATAAACTATATTACTAACTATTTTCTTATTAACTTTGCCCACTTTTCTCTTTGGTTTGTGTTCCAGTGTTTTGTTTTTTTTTATACATTTGAGTTTTACTAATGCTGCTTATGCTCCTTTTTATGTTTATCTACAAAGTTCACTTTCTCAATCCTTAAGAATTCGTAAAGATATCAAAGGAAAGCCACAAGACCACCAGACTCTCCACAGGGCATATAGCACGGTAGACGCCTACTCAATGAAAATGAAATTTGATCAGTAGCTGACAATACGAATTATCAAAGCAAAGTAAATGAATGGTAGCCTACAATACTAATACAGAGACTATACAGCATCCATAATATGCAGCCTCCAAATTCACAGGCGGCTGAGAAGACTTTTAAACTCTGAAGAACACAAACCCCCAGCAACAAGTGCTGAACTACAAAAACATTAAGCACTATGTACATATGGTGCCTGTCACGAACAGCACTCATCTGAGCCTGCGTGACGTGTGTTTGACAAAGGGTTAACCAAAAACAACCACCTGGTCTGTCTAAAAAGATTAAATCCTTCCATATCTATGTCACACACTAGCTTTGCTGTGTCAACTATGTCACCAGCAAGGTTTTTTTTATGAAGAGCTGACACTCTTATTTAGGAAGTCTTTGCTTCTCCCTAGAATTAATCTAGCACAATTTACTTTAATCAGAGTTAACATAAACCACAAAGCTCTCCCCGGTTTTCAATTATGTAGCGTGTTGACCAAACTGTTGCGTGAATTCGTAAGAACACAGAGACTTGAACTTATTAAGGGTAATTTAATATGGAAAATACATCCACAATGCTTAAGATAAAACAGTTAATAAAAAGGCATACAAATATAATGCAATTTTTTCTTATAAAATAAAAAGGATAAAACAAAGAATTGGTAACTCACATATAGTTTCTGGTGCTGGGAGAAGCAGTAAAAAAAATGGGGCACTCTTCAATATCAGATTGAGTCCCAGAAGTACACGATCTCTTAGAGTCACAGTGCAGTTTTAAAACCAAGCTGCAGGGCCCACAGCCCCCCTTCTTGTGATGTCAGAACTAAAAGGTTTGTGAAAATGCAAATTAGGGTTTTATGACACATTCTCTTATATGTCCCTGCTACCAGAGATCCGGACAACAACAACCCAGATGACTTTAGAATTTCCTTCGTATGAATGATGCCACTTTTCAGGAACTGCTCCAACTAGTAACCCCTCTCATCCAGAGGGAGAACACCTATTTAAGGAGATCCATACCGCCAGAGCAAAGACTGGTGGCAACGCTAAGATTTTTTGGGAACAGGGAGGACATTGGCAGATCTGATATACAGCACAGCTATTTCACCTCAAGCTCTTGGTATGATAATACCGGACACCTGTGATGCTATCATCGAAGTTCTCAGTGAGCAGTATATGCAGGTTGGTGAAAAGCAATAGTATTCATTATAACAAAAATAGAGGTTTATTACCATACATAACATTTAAAAAATACATTTAACTTGTAAAGTGCAATGCAATAATTATTTGTACCAGAGCAAGTTTATAATTATTAGTAGTGCAAATTTCGCTTGTGTACATTCGAGATGTGTCCCCAGCATAATGTGGCATCCTTCCTGATGCTATTGGTGTGGATGTCATACACAGTCGAGACATTACGCTTTGTCCGCCCATGGTAGCATGCTGCAACTGTGCTGTGTGAAATGTGTAGGATTGTTTGTGTCTGCGGTTAGATGGGGAAATAACTGTGTCCGACCACAAATCTACAGCAGTAGCCCTACATGAGGTCGCACAGCAGCCGCTTCATTTCATCTTGTATGCGCTTACTACTACTTCTCATTTTGCTAACTATTGTTGCTCCCAGGAATTCAAATGTGTCCTGTTCCTTTGTTTTTGTCATCAAAGTGTTAGCGCAACCAAGCATCTTTTCTGTTAGCGCATCACTTTCTTGTATTTCTCTTATTCTACGTCTTTCGCTTCTGAATGTTTTTTGCTAGTGTACCAGCTTGGGTCAGGTCCTGGCTGTCAGCGGTTACCTGGCTTTCATGTGCAGTGCTATTAATTGTTGTAGCTTCCCGGCCTTCAATATCCAGCAAGAGCCCATCAGACAGTAGTGCAGGCTGAAAAAGAGCAAAAGAATGAGGGAATGCAATTGCATGAGGTTCAAATGTAAACTATTTACACGTATTTATATTTCAGTTTCCATCGACAGAGGAAGTCTGGAAAGTGATAGCCGAAGACTTTGAGAGACTATGGAATTTTCCAAATTGCGTTGGTGCCATTGATGGCAAATATGTGATTATGCCACCATCAAACAGTGGATCTTTCTACTTCAATTATAAAGGATTTTTTTAGCATTATTTTAATGGCCATAGTGGATGCGAACTATGAATTCTTATTTGTGGACATTGAAAAAAATAGAAGAGTCTCAGATGGAGGTGCATTGGAGCATACTACCTTCCATAACAAAACTACAAAACAATGACCTTAACATTCCATCTCAGAGTAGCACAGAAATGGGATTTTTATACTTGCGTAAAATCCGTTTCTCTTAATCCGTTGGGGGATACCAGGACCTTGGGGTATAGAGTAAGACAGGCGAAACGCTGGCACTTTAACTTTTAGTTAAAACAAAAGCTCTGGCTCCACCCCCTCTATACCCCACTTCGTGCTATGTTTAACCAAGCCCGCAGAAAGGGAGATAGAGAGAACCAAAGAAAAGAGAATAAACTTAACACAACATTCTCTTAACAATCAAACAACATGTCAAACAGAAGGAGAAACCAGAGCGTTAAGGATGGGCGCCCGGTGTCCCCCAACGGATTTTACGTAAGTATAAAAATCCCATTTTCTCTGACATCCCTTAGGGGACACCGGGACCTTGGGGACATCCCAAAGCTGTCTCACGGGAGGGAACACTCAGAAGAAACTGCCCGAAGCACCTGTCTCCCAAAACTTGCATCCCTAGAGGCAAACACATTAAATCTGTAAAACTTTGTGAAAGTGTGTACAGAAGACCACGTGGCCGCTTTACACAACTGTTCACTGGAGGCACCATGGTGGGCCGCCCAGGAAGCACTTACAGATCTTGTAGAATGCGCCTGTAGATTAGCAGGGACAGGCTCCCCAGCCCCGTTGTAAGCCTGGCGGATAACAGCCGTAATCCACCTAGCTGGCCAGCCTCTTTTGTGAGCATCATAAAGAATGAAAAGATCCTCAGTTTTACGTAACTTCTGAGATCTTTTAACATAAATTTGCAAGGCACGAACAACATCAAGATAACGAAGAGAGTCATCGTTATTGGAAGACGAGGAATCAGTTAGAGCCGGAATGACAATATCCTGATTCAAATGGAACTTAGATACAACCTTAGGGAGGAAGGAGGGCTTAGTTCGAAGAACTGCCCTATCCTCATGAAAAACTAGCAGAGGAGGCTTGCAAGACAAAGCCGCAAGCTCTGAAACTCTGTGTGCCGAAGAAATGGCTAAAAGAAAAACCGTTTTCAAAGTTAGAAATTTGAAATCCACCGAATTCAAGGGTTCAAATGGTGGATGCTGTAAAGCCCTCAACACCAGATTCAAATCCCATGGCGGAAACGGAGGAATATAAGGAGGTTGAACATGGAGAACACCCTGAATGAATGTCTGCACGTCAGGTATAACAGCAAGTTTTCTTTGAAAGAAAATTGAAAGAGCTGACACCTGACCCTTAAGAGAACTAAGACGCAAACCTGCATCCAAACCATCCTGCAGAAACCTGAGTAACCTGGCCAGACGAAAAGAAGATGTAGGATATCCCTTCTTCTCGCACCAACCAATATATGTCCTCCAGACTCGATGATATATTTTGTCTGAAGCCGGCTTTCGAGCATGGTCTGAACCACCCGACTCGAAAAACCCTTAGCTCTTAGGATCCTGGCTTCAACAGCCACGTCGTTAAAGCCAGATGATGCAAACCTTGATGACAAAAAGGACCCTGGGTTAGAAGATCTGGGCGTATTGGCAACCACCACGACCGACCTCCTGCCATGAAGAGTACGTCGGTGTACCAAGCCCTGCGAGGCCAATCCGGCGCTACTAGAAGCACTGGAACACCCTCTCTCCTCACCTTTTCAGTACTCGTGGAAGCATGGCTATCGGAGGAAAAAGGTACACTAAGCGGTACTTCCAAGGGACGGACAAAGCGTCTACCGCGACTGCCCTGGGATCTCTTGCACGGGAACAGTAGCGGAGAACCTTGTGATTCAACTGAGATGCCATTATGTCGACATCCGGTTGACCCCATTTCACCACTAACTGTTGAAATCCCTCCGGATGGAGAGACCATTCCCCTGGATGCAGAGTCTGCCTGCTTAGGAAGTCTGCTTCCCAATTTTCTATTCCGGGAATGAAGACGGCAATGTGTGCCGAAACGTGAGCTTCGGCCCACAGAAATATCCTGTGAGTCTCCCTCATGGCCAAGGGACTCCTGGTGCCGCCCTGATGGTTGAGATATGCCACTGCTGTGACAATTTGACAATTGGATCTTTACTGGCTTTCCCTGCAGCAAGTGTTGTGCACTTCTTAGAGCGTGAAACACTGTGCGCAGTTCCAAGACATTTATTGGAAGTTTGGACTCTTTGCGAGTCCAAAGCCCCTGAAACTGAGCCTGAAGAGACAGCCCCCCAACCCCCAAGGCTGGTGTCTGTTGTTATCAGAATCCAATTCCAAATTGAGAACAAGCGGCCCCTGGTGAGATTCTGCCTGTGTAGCCACCAGATCAGCGACGGACGCGTCTGCAGAGACAGACGAAAAACCTGACTCACCAGATTGAGATTTGTTCCATTGCGACAGAAGTTCCAACTGAAACTGTAGTGCATGGAACGGAGCAAACTGGATCACTTCGAATGACGATACCATCTTGCCCAGAAGCCTCATTGCAAAATGAATGGAAGGTCTCCTTGCCACCAACAGGGATTTCACCATCCTTTGTAAAGCTAGAATCTTGTCCTGAGGAAAGAATACCCATCTCAGACGGGTATCGAATAGGAGACCCAGAAACACCATCCGTTGGGATGGGATTAATTTGGATTTTTTGAAGTTGATAATCCAACCGTGCGACTCCAGGTTCTGGATTACTACCTGAATATGCAACAGAAGCTTCTGAGAAGAATCTGCCTTTAAAAGCAGATCGTCCAGGTAAGGGATGATTGTAATCCCCTTGGCCCTTAGCAGAGCAGCCATAACTGCCATGATCTTGGTAAAGATACGTGGGGCTGTGGCGAGACCGAACGGGAGAGCCTGAAATTGGAAGTGCTCTGACCGAACCGCAAACCTCAGCAGGGACTGAAGACCCTTAAAAATAGGCACATGGAGATATGCATCTTTGATGTCTAGAGCCACCATGAATTCTCCCTGTTCCATGCCGAGAATGACTGAGCGTAAAGATTCCATCTTGAAGCTGGGCACTCTGACCTGAGTGTTCAAAGCCTTTAGATTGAGAATTGGTCTGACTGAGCAGTCTGGTTTTGTCACAAGAAAAAGATTGGAATAAAACCCCAAACCTCTTTGAGAATGAGGAACCGGAATAATCACTCCGGAAGACAGAAGGGATTGAATCGCTTCTGTTAAAGCCAATCGCTTTCTCGGACATGACGGAAGTCCTGTGGTGAAGAACCGTCTGGGAGGAAGACCGAGCAGATCGATCTTGTAACCCTGGTTCACCACTCCCCGAATCCAGACATCGGTAGTGGACTGACACCACCGATCCCTTAACCGCAGAAGATGGGCTCCCACCACTGACGACAGTGGAGGAGCAGAAACCCCGTCATGCAGACTGTTTGTCTGCCGGCCTTGCAGCTGGACGTCACGCAGGCCAGGTCTGATGTCCCCGCTGCAAACCCCCTCTAGGAGTGGGTGGCTGACCTCTAGACGATTGTCCTGAGGAATATTGTCTTCGAGACTTACCTGCGGAACGAAAGGCCCGAAATCTGGACATCCTCTGTTTGGGAACACTGACCGGGAGGAAAGTGTTCTTACCTCCTGTTGCCTGACTAATAAAGGAATCAAGCTGAGGTCCAAACAGAACACCTCCAGAAAAAGGAATGGACTAAAGAGCCTTTTTGGACTCTACATCAGCCTCCCAGGACTTTAGCCAAAGAGTCCGACGCGCTGCAACTGCCAAGGCAGAAATGCGCGCTCCAATCGTCCCTGATTCCATAGCAGCTTCTCCTAAATAATCTGTTGCCCTTTGAATCTGCTTCACTAAAGAAAGCAGTTCAGAGGATGGCCTGCCTGCCAACAAACCTTCTGATAATTGTTCCGACCAGCGATCAACAGCTTTGTTAACCCATCCTGATGCCAAAGCAGGCCTCAAAGAAGCACCCGCTGACACAAAAATGGACTTAAGAATGGTCTCGACCTTCCAGTCTGTACCTTCCTTAAGAGTGGCCTGGTTAGGCAGAGGAATAGTAGTTACCTTTGCCAACCTTGCCACAGCTGCATCCACCTGAGGAAGCGTCTCCCACTTAAAGAGAACTTCAGGGGGAAATGGATAACACGACTGCAGTCGCTTAGTCACCTGAAACTTCCTGTCTGGGGAAGTCCACGATTTCAACAGCAACTCTTCCAAATGGGAAGAGGCCGGAAAAACAATTTCCTTCTTTTTGCGTCTTTCAAAGAGAGGATCCAGAAGTCTCAGGGACTTGTTCCTCAGGAATATCAAGTACCTGACGCACAGACTGAATTAACTCCTCCACATTCTGACGATCAGGTGGAACCTCCTGCACCAGAGAAGCAGCATCTATGTCAGAGCCCAGTGGTAACTCACCCTCTTCCTGGGAACCACAATCAGAATCAGACTCATGTCCCAGAAGAGATGCCGCCACCCGCTTCCGCTTACGTGAGGAAGACGGTGCGGCCGACTGCATCATCCTCTCCAAGGAGGAATTGACCGCTACAAGACCCTGTACTGAAGATGCAAGACCCTGCACCCGGGCTGGTTCTACAGACTGCACAGCCCGCTTCGCCGGGCACTTGAACTAGACTGGCCTCTAGCAGGAGGTGGGGTATAGAGGGGGTGGAGCCAGAGCTTTTGTTTTAACTAAAAGTTAAAGTGCCAATGTTTCGTCCTACTCTATACCCCAAGGTCCCGGTGTCCCCCAAGGGGTGTTAGAGAAATATGGACAAACTTTTTGTTTGTGGCAGATAACGTCTTTGCATTGCACAACAATGTATTAAAACCGTAACCACAAAGAAATCTGAGAATTGAAAAGCGTATATTTAATTACAGACTATCACGTGCTCGGCGTGTAGTTGAAAACGCCTTTGGGATTCTAAGTAACAGGTTCCGAGTTTTTTATTCTGCCATAAACCTGCATTTGGACAAAGTTGACAAAGTAGTGATGGCCCGTTTTGTTCTGCATAACTTTCTACGGTGTAAAAGAAAGAGTGGACGTACCATTCAGGCCTATGTGGAAACTAATGCCGAGGACATGGAGGTAGTGGGCTTGACACCATTAGAGTGTGGACACTCTAGAAATAGTAGAACATTGGCTAAATTAAATCGGGAGGCGTACCTTACGTATTTCAATGGGGACGGTGTCGTGCCATGGCAGAATGATTGCTTGTTGATTCTTTTAACATGAATAAACCTGTTAATGACAACATAATGTACTGCACTTACTGTGCCGCTTGCAGGTATATCATATGCTTGCTCTAGCTCTGTGGATAAACTGCTGTCTGTGGGCATGCTGCTAGTGGACGTACGTTGTGTTTCTTGGTCCCTCACAAAGTGTAAAAGATCAAAGTACCATAGCTTTGGCACATACACGTCTTCAGCTGCAGTTCCTGATTTTTTGGCGGCATCAACTTTATTTCTTTTTTATACACAGTCCTAAGGTTCTGGATCTTGCTTGTTGCCCATTCAACAGTTGCTCCAGGGTGATATGGCAGACATGCTTTTACAAGCTCTTGCATCGCCACGTTACGCATCATTCTGTTTGAATAATGTTTGGATTTGGCTTTCCACAAACATGGGTGAGCCTTGTAGGTCTCAATAAAATCCTTCATTAGGTCAGCATTTCTTTCGTAAGCCATTGCTTTCTGTTTGGCTACAATAAAAATAAACATATTTTACATCTGTGGTGTACAATAAACCAATGCAAGTACACATGTATGCACCTATCAGAAAGAACTTACTGTATATGTGAACGAATGTTCATATGTAATGGTCCTGTACGGGTTAAAGCTATAGCAAAAAAATCTTCATACACGAGGTTATTATACACGAATAGGTATCACCCATAATGCTCCATTCTCTGCGGGCATCATCGCAGATTGGTCCACAGCAGAAACAAACGCCCATGTCCGAATGTATAAAACTACAGAGGAGCCTGTCTGGCGCCGAAGAACGTGAGAAGATGGCGGGTGAGGAGAAGGTGTCAGTGGGGGTTGCAACTATGGAGACGGAGACGCACTTAGAGATGGTGCTGGAAGGGCCAAAAAATGTTGAAAAAGTTAAGGTAGGGGATAGAGATGTTCAAAAAGACTAAGAAATAAAATTTACTGCAGTTCAAAGAGCAAAGTCAATGCGTCCAAGTAAAAATACGACCAGTACGACTAAGACAGTACAGAAAAGTTAATAATAGAAAGGAATTGATAATGCAAAAACTACTGCGATTACTGAAGGAAAAACTTGGAAAGAAAATAAATAAATTTCAAGTCCACAAGAGGTGGCTGGACCTTAAAAATAAAGAGGAAAGGAGACTGGAGCGAATTCGTAGAAACATTTAAAAAAAAGTGAGTAGCACGTGTAGTGTACCTGTTTGAAGGACTTTATGTATTTCATTCTAGTTTCACATGAAGCAATGCAAACGCCTAATTTTTTTGTGTAAGAAGGAAGACTTAGTGCACAGGATCTTGCTTCCTATTTCAAGGACAAAATTGATAAGATCAGGCTTGAAATGGTATCATCTCCCTTGACAAGCAATCTGCTCAATTCCTTTGTAGCATCCTCTGACACTCTCTCTTTATTTGATCCCACAAATGAAGAGGAAGTTTCTACGCTCTTCTCATCTTCCTACTCTACCTCCTGTCCTCTTGATCCCATTCCCTCACAAATGGGTATGTCCCTGTCTCCTGTGCTCATTCCCCCTCTAACTAAAATCTGTAATCTATCTCTTTCTACTGGTATTTTTCCATCTATATTTAAGCATGCAGTGATTACTCCCATTTTAAAAAAACAGAATTCTGACCCTAACTCTCTCATAAATTACTGCCCCAACTCCCAAGCCCCTCCAAGCTTCTCGAGAGAATTGCCCACACACGCCTCACACACTTTCTTACAGCAAACAACCTATTGGATCCTCTTCAGTCAGGCTTTTGCTCTCAACACTCCACAGAGACTGCGCTGACCAAAGTTGTCAATGATTTGATCACAGCAAAAAATAACAACCATTACTCTCTTCTATTTCTCCTGGATCTCTCTGCTGCATTTGACACTGTTGACCACTCTCTCCTCATACAAACGCTACAATCCCTAGGTCTTGAAGGCACTGTCCTATCCTGGTTCTCATCCTACCTATCTAATCGCTCTTTCAGTGTTAATTTCTCTGGATCCACCTCTGCTCCACTTCCTTTATCAGTTGGAGTTCCACAAGGGTCAGTCCTAGGTCCTCTGCTATTCTCTATCTACACCACTTCTCTTGGAAAACTAATACGCTCCTTTGGATTTCAGTATCATCTCTATGCGGATGATACACAAATTTATCTATCCTCTCCTGATCTTTCACCATCTGTGTTGTCTCGCGTTACTGACTGTCTTTCTGCCATTTCATCTTGGATGTCTTCTCGCCAACTCAAACTCAATCTTTCAAAAACTGAATTAATAATATTCCCACCCAAAAACAGAAGCTTCCTGCCTGACATTTCTATCGATAACATGACCATAAATCCCACCCCGCAAGCTCGTTGCCTAGGTGTAATCCTTGACTCATTTATTCCCCACATCAACTCTATATCTAAATTATGTTACATACACCTAAAGAACATTTCCAGAATACGCACATATCTGACACAAGACACCGCAAAAACATTAATTCATGCACTCATCATCTCCCGCATCGACTATTGCAATTCCCTCCTTACTGGTCTTCCCAAAGTCAGGCTTAAACCCCTACAATCTATTATGCACGCAGCAACTAGATTGATTTTCCTTACAAACCGTTATTCCTCTGCTGAGCCACTCTGTCAGTCTCTACATTGGCTGCCTGTATTTCAAGGAATCCAATATAAAATTCTTCTACTAACATACAAGGCCATCAACAAAATAGCACCGACATACATTTCCTCACTTGTCTCGAAATATCTCCCTACTCGACACCTCCATTCTGCGTCTCTCCTTCACTCTCATCACATCCTCCCATTCTCGGTTACAGGATTTTTTCCGGGCTGCACCTACTTTGTGGAATTCCCTCCCACGCACAGTAAGACTTTCCTCTAGTCTTCAAACCTTCAAGCGTTCACTGAAAACCCACCTCTTCAGACAAGGTTATGATATTCCTCAACCATCATCTTAATTTCCCTAGATTACCCTATTACCATCCTCTACACAGCTAACGCAAGACAACAACCTTCTGACCAACATTGCAACACACACAGCCCACTCAGTACTTTTACCTTTGCAGTCTGGCTGGTCCATTGTGCAATATGATGTAGCAAATGCCCTTGTGTTTCTAACTCCCATTGTCCTATAGATTGTAAGCTTTCGAGCAGGGTTCTCTTACCTCTCTGTCTGTATGTATTACCCAGTATTGTCTTATTAATGTTTGTTCCCAATTGTAAAGCGATACGGAATTTGCTGGCACTATATAAATAAATGTTGATGATGATGACTTAACGGTGAGAAGGCCTGTTTGGATACCACTGATACCAGTAATGTAACACCTGTTATCAAACAAGAAAAAATGAATGTTGAATACCAAGATCTGAGAAGAAGTTCTACACAAAGATATTTCAATGAACATGTGTAGACAACTAAATGCTTTGGGCACATACCTGTACTGTTATAATAACCAAAATGGCGCCTGTTTTCCAGAATCTATGGAGGTCAAGCCCGCTATTTTTTGCGATTGTGCCAGAGGGACCACAACACAAAATGATCTCGACCAGTGTGCAAGGTGAGCAAATGAGACTATTTCTGGTGTTGGATTAAGACTTTTATTAACTTTATTACAGATATAAGAGTTTATTGGTAAACATTTTTTATTTTCTTGTTTCCTAGATACCATCGTCATATCCGATGAAAGTTCTGAGGGAGAAAAAAAAACGTTCTAAAGCTCCAGGATTATGTTAAAGAAATAAAAGGGAATATTACCGACATCAAAAAAAAATAACAAAAAACCTTGAGAATACTTTTGTTGAAATGTATGTTTGGAACTGTTCTGCCACAAACCAAAAGCACCTTTAAAGTGTAATACTATTTTTTTCACTTATCATATTCTACAATAAAAATGTTTGTACTTTTTCCTGCAATAAAACTGTTGCATTAACACTGTGTGGTTTATTCTGGGTATTTTACAAATATTAGTTAATAAAGGTCAATATGACTTTATAAGTTTAATAGTTTATAAAGGTATAAGTTTATAAAGGGTAAATATGAATAGGTTCCCAATATAAATGCAAAGGGTAATAACACATGTGCTTTACACAAGTGTAATGGTCTGCAGCCAGACAGGTGCAATACACATCTATACAAAACACAAGTCTGTGATTGCGGATACCGCACCACGTGGGACTGGTACAAGCACCGTGTCACTACACACACTGCCTCGACCTTCGAACGAGTGGTCGTATGTCAGATGGTTGAGTCGATTATTGGACAAAAACACTGTAGTGTGTACCCAGCTTTATTATGTACTTGAAGATGAACAATATCTACTTTACAGGTAAGCAACTCAAACATTTCCAAAGGACTGGTGGACATTTAGATTGAAGTTCCCCATTGATGATGACATGAAATAACCATGCTGTTTGAGTTATTATACAGTTGTAAGTAAGAGTTTGGGCCTTAATCTGGGTACACACTACAGGTTTTTCACCCGATTATCGTGCCAATCACACGATAAATGACTGTCATGTCCGATATCACATTAGAGTCTACGCTCTGACGATCATGTTTTATCGTTCCAAAGCCCATCGTATCTATTCATTTCATTAATGGACCAAAAATCTCAATAAACAATAAAACAATGTTGTGCCAGTTCTGAAGTGTGTATGTACTTACGTCCAGCAGTGTAGGCAGATCTCCATAGAGTTTACTGAGTCACAATCTTTTCAGCAGATGGTTATGACAGATGAAGAGCACAGATCTGACGGTAAATCGTATAGGTGTGAATCGGCATGCTGATCAGGACTTTCAGTCTTTGGTAAAATCGTTAAAGAGATCACATCGGGAGAAATTTTCTTTAGTTTTTTCCCAGCTTTAGCCAAATCACATGTTCGATTGAATCTCCGGGTGGAAAGGGGATATCACTTCCAATTAGAATGTTAACCTTTTGTTTTCACGTTTACAATTATTTTGTCTACCTGGTAGGTCCCTGTTTTTATGTATGTCCTGTTTTCCCCACTGCCCGGTACCGTGGTTCCTTACAAATCAATTATAACAACACAACCTCTGCAGAGTACAAACGTAAACATGACACATCTGCACATTGTAATACACAATTACTATTTGTTGAATTTCAAAGAAAGAAAATACAGTAAAACAGTCAATGTGCAAAAGGTTGGGCACCCGTCCAGTTGATTAAGTAACGCAAAAGGTTATTGACTCATGGGCTCCTTCTAAGCAGGAGACTTGAAAACAAAGGTAAATGACCATGGCAAAGCCATAAAAAATGTCAGAGAGAACCTTTCCAATGACCTCATCACAAGATTCACCGTCTAAAGTATATAAAACAATACTTAATTAAGCCAAAAACATGGCGCTGTGGATTGATGCAACACAAATTGAACATTTTTGGCCACATCCACAAAAGATACATTTGGAGGAAAACTAGTGGAGTAATTGAAGAAAAGAACACATTGCCGCTGTCAAGCATAGGGGGTGGATCTATTATGTGTTTGGGAAATATTGTCCAGGTCAAAGGAAAACTAGGTTCAACCAAATATCTGCGAATAATACTTATAGCTGGTAGGTTTATTAACATTACATAGCTAAATATAGGTAACATGTTTAAGTTACGGCTTTAAACGTAACAAGTTGGGCTTTTTCGTCATATGGAATAGCAGATACTTCCCTTCATACACTAAATATGATTAAATAAACTGTAACATGCTTCTATCACCATCTAGAGGTCAATGAAACTAAACAAAGTGAGAATAACTTACACAAACAATGTTTATTTTTTTTTCATTCTGTAACACTAAAATATTTTAAGTACAAAAATACATTATACACATTTTCTGTGATGAAACTTTATATTTACATGTTGACGTGCCAGTCTGTGTACTGTAGGCAGACTGGGATGTGTAACACATTGTGTGTTCCTGTGTGATATTCAGTCATT
Organism: Mixophyes fleayi; assembly: GCF_038048845.1. Taxonomy (NCBI): domain Eukaryota; kingdom Metazoa; phylum Chordata; class Amphibia; order Anura; family Limnodynastidae; genus Mixophyes; species Mixophyes fleayi. Next base: position 114,443,725 of record NC_134409.1, read on the forward strand.
GATGGGATAATTCACAGCAACCTTTACATAGATTAGATCACCAGACAAACGCAGCTCTCTCCCGCAGCATTCGCACCCCAAACCTCTGCCATTCCCGCTGGTAAATCCACAATTCCTGAGTGGTGTCAAGACAAGCCAGGACTGCGCCCCCTTTCCAAGCAATCAGCCGCGGGTCCATGTCCTACAGAAGGCACACCAAACAATGACCAGTAGAGAGGTCAGTAACCGGCACCTGTCCAAAATACTTCCAAACAAAGCCTCACTAGGATTCTCTATTAACCATAAAAATGATATTAAGGTTTAGTATTATTGTATTTCCTATGTTCCTGTGTAATGTAATCATAGATAGGGAAAGTGCTCTTTACCTGTGGTACCTACTTTGCTTAATTATTTATTGGACCCTATAGGTCATATAACCTAAACATCTGTAACTTTCAAAGTTCAGTGTTGGAGGTCAGTATATTGCAATATAAGCATTTTACATTGTACCAATCACATGTGTGAGGACTGGTAACGTTTAATAGTAGTAAAATAACAGCACAACTGCAGGACCAGCACAGAGATTCGGGTGAAGAGAACAGTCATCATCATCATTTATTTATATAACGCCACTAATTCCGCATCGCTGTACAGAGAGCTCACTCACATCAGCCCCTGCCCCATTAGAGCTTACAGTCTAAATTCTCTAACATACACACACACACAGAGAGACTAAGGTCAATTTAATAGCAGCTAATTATCCTACTAGTATGTTTATGTAGTGTGGGAGGAAACTGGAGCACCCGGAGGAAACACGCAAACACGGGGAGAACATACAAACTCCACACAGATAAGGCCATGGTCAGGAATCAAACTCATGACCTCAGTACTGTGAGGCAGAAGTGCTAACTACTAAGCCACCGTGCTGCCCAGTCCTATCATACATCTTCCCCGTCCTCCACTATGAACCCATCCATTTCTGGATTATATGCATTATAAATGTCTTCCCTCTGCACTTTTAGCTGGTTTCTCTCACAACATACAATATGGTCCCATTCACTCCTTTCACTTTACCCCCTGGTTGACAGCACCGGGTCTCTCACCTTCTGTACCGTTCCTCTAAGTTCTGCCCATATCTTCTCGTCAGCCAATCCCCACGCACCTCCTTACACCCTATGTCTCACAAGTTTAACTTTTTTCTTAAGTTTATAAATTCATATTGGCTTGGACATCAATATTTCATCTTTCTGTATAAGTTTATTAAATTAATCTCATTGTACAGCACTATAGCCACTACATATATATTGTACATTAATAACAATACAAAGGTTTCAATAGGCAACAAGCGGGGGAGGTCTGGGGGGGGGGGGCTTAGGGGGGGGCAAGCAGTACTTACAATAAATAATAAGCTTTTACCTTGGGTCTTGTGATGACTTCTACATTTTCAACAACTCTCCTAAAGGACGGGGGCATCTTATTGAGTATTCGATGCTGCAAGAACTGCTGAGCCTTGTGGAACATCAGCCCTCCTCCGACCACCAGGATGGAGCTGTACATCTTCTTTTTGGTATCGTCGGAGGCTGGAAGGAATTTTAAAAATCTTACTTGAAGAAAAAAAGTACTGTTATATAATTGTTATCAATAAAGTTATTGCAACTCAAAAAAAAAAAAAAAAGGTTGTTTAAGATAATAATTGAACTCTGCAAGGTAATTAGGGAAGGGGAGTCCTTTATATTTTATTACAATGTTCCTACTCATAGGAATGTAGTTTGTACCTTTATATAGTCCTACTATATGTACTTTGCAGTGGATTCATATTGTAACCTGGTACTTGTATATAAATTGCGTAGTGACACATTATCTAGCTGTAGGAGGAGGTCGGTCTTACCGCAGCAGTCAATACTATGAAGGATTGCCTTGTCCAGGCCCAGCGCTTTCCCTTCAAACTGCGAGACGACGGTTTTCCTGGAGAATAAAGCTGCGGATGCCTCCTCGCCATCATTTCCAGGCCCCATACAGTCGCTCTGAGAGGGCCCCAGCTCTGCTTCCAGCATATGTCCTCTTTCTGAAACATCCAGGGCCTGGCCTCGTACATCATCAAACATACCGGGCTTGGTCATGGCCTTCCGGTCAGCGGCTGCTTTAGAAGACTATGAGGGAGGGTCAAAAATATATAGATTTTAAACATACTAAATGCCAAGTATCGCAGTGTGTAGAAATAATAATAATAAAAAAAAAACACTATTGGGGATCAGCTTTTACTAAAATTGTGAGCGCCCCTTTAATTTCTAACTAATGAGGAATTTATATAATTGTATAAAATATGCAGCCCAGAAAAAGGACATGCAGTGTTCAGCACTTGCCACTGGCTGCAGGTGGTATGGTCCATAAAGGCAGGTGATCTGCCACTTTCTCACCAGTAGCCGGTCACATAGGTAAGCCTTATCATGTGACTTCTAGTCAGCTGAGAAATTAGTATATTGTTGCATAATACGGTAATACAGAGAACAATTCACCACATGCTGCTAAATTCCTCTAAGAGATAACTCTCAACACTTCCCTTCAGAATCAGAACACACACTACAGACAAGGGAGTAATTGTATCAAGCTGAGAGTTTACAGTGCGTTTGAAAAGTAGATATGTTGCCTATAGCAACCAGATTCTAGTTATTGTTTATTTGGTACATTCTACAAAATGACAGCTGGAATCTTATTGGTTGCTATAGGCAACATCTCTACTTTTCAAACTAGCTGGAAACGCTCAGCTTGATACATTTACCCCAAGGTGTCCAGTTGCTGAATCATCATCACTGAGAATCACAATAACTTCTCTCAAATTCTCACTTGATTCAACCCTACATATGTGAAGTCATTAACATCTGTTCCACCATTGAGAGTGTGAGTCCCACCTGGTCCTGTTTGCTTTGTGTTGCCAGCAGATAATGTTCATCATGGGGATCTTCTGCATCTCCCGGTGATCTGTGTTGTAAGTGGGTCATTTTCTGGCCTACAATTCCAAATGTGGCTGGATAGAACAGAGCCATAGGGGCCTAGGTAGTACAAAGCAATCATTAGTATAAGAAGACACATGTATCTGTATCAGTAAAGACAAACAAGTATAACAGAAGTGAAAGGTTCCTTCCTAAGAGTGTCAGTGACACAGAGACCATTCCTATAGTTTTGTTCAGAAACAGATTACAAAATGTAACATAAAATCCAGTGAATGACACTATTCCAAGAGCATTCATTAATTTACAGTACATCCAAGTCATAAGTATTTTTAAATGCATAGGCTGTCACTACCATCAAAATGTATAAACAAGCTGTGACTCCAAGATACCTGCAGTCAATATTACTGTCTGTATACACTGCTAATAACAGAAAATACACAGCTCTCCTAGCAAGTCACAAACTATTACCACTAACAACAGAACCAACATGGATGATGTTAGAAAGGGACACAAGAACATATTAATTATCTTTAATTTATACATAATTAAAGATATTTATAGAAGTATGATCTTAGTGCTTAAAGTGTGCACCTGCATCTACATTTTGGATTGTGTATTGTACTTTCAGCCACGGCACTGTAGCACCTTTTCTTATATATTTGGAAATTAGGGTGTGCGGAATTTTGTTCTGATAAGTGCGCAGTTTATCAGAGTTCCATACAAGAAGTAGGATAGCAAGGTATCTCTACATTTTGTTTGATGGATTTGGGTTCAAGAGGAAAAGTAAAAGACGAGTGGATGACTGGAGGATATTTAAAAGATGAAGATAGAAGATAGAAGCAGTATGCAATACAGCATAGACAGGGAAGAGGGCGTGGAAATATAAAATGTAAGGTAATAAATGCTAGCAGTGTCTCCAAGCAAAATAGGTGAATCAGAATTAATAATAGAGGAGATGATATAGTATAACAGAGACTTGGCTGAAGGAACGTCATACGACTGGGCAATGATTTTGGAAGGATTTGGCATATTCAGGAAGGTGAAAAAAAAATATAAAAAAAAATGAGGGGTTTGCATATTTATTAAGACACCAGTAAAGTACCTCCTAGCATAAACAATTGTACTTAAATTATTTTTACCAATTGAAAGGGCAGCAAAGAAATATTTGACACTCGTCATGGGTGATTTTAACTATCAAGATAAAAATTGGAATAAATGAAACTAGTAGACAATTTTCACCTAGTCTAAAAGACAATTGCTTTCACATGCTTTTTATTAATGAGTTTGCAGATGCCCTGGAAGATGTGCAGATTCAACGTAATGTAGATCAATATAGGGTTATGCACCTATCCTGTGATAATAACCAATCTACTTATAGATTAAATGGAACGCTATTGGGAAAAAGTGAAGATCAAGAGCAATACAGAGGACAAGGGGTCATTACTGCACGATAGGAGGGAGTCCTTCCTAAACTTAGTGATTCAGGGAATTTATCTGCCAATTTATTTTTCCCTGTGACCCTAAATTAGTAATTGTTGCACTGAGGATTTTGCTCTCCCATCCTTTGGATCAATGCAATTAGAACTTATAAAGGGTTGAACTTAATGGACAACAGTCTTTTTTCAACCTCACTAACTATGTAACATGTTTAGAAGTCCTGTGGATGGGGACACAGTGGAGCCAGGTGCAGTGGAATGCAGATTAGTATCACCATCAATTGTTAGATAGGTACAAGGGGCCGGATTCATTAAGGATCTTAACTTGAGAAACTTGTTATTTCAGTATCCTGGACAAAACCATGTTACAATGCAAGGAGTGCAAATTAGTATTTTGCTTTGCACATAAGTTAAATACTGACTGTTTTTTCATGTAGCACACAAATATCAACTTTAAATTTCAGTGTACAAATAAGCTATCAAGTATGTGTGCTACATGAAAAAACAGTCAGTAATTAACTTATGTGCAAAGCAAAATACTAATTTGCACTCCTTGCATTGTAATATGGTTTTGTCCAGGAGACTGAAATAACAAGTTTCTCAAGTTAAGATCCTTAATGAATCAGGTCAAAGGTGACTATAGAGATGAACGCACTGGGTTTTACCTGAAGCTTTTCATCTCCCAGTCTCATCTGGTACAAAAGAGCTGGAGCATCCGGGTGCCGCACCTGGAACTCGTGGTCCTGCAGGCCACAAACGTCCTGCAGTAAGTACACAAATGCTTTATTCAGCCCAACACTTCACATAACCTTCCATCAGAATAATAACACAAAGTATCCCAGCAAGTCATTTATACATCAGGTCCATTATCAGTGGCTGAAATCAATGCACCAGACTGTTCAGTCTTTTCTTTTTTTTGTTAAAGTGTAAACTTTTCAGATAGCGAAATCTATTTCAAGCATTCAAGGTCATTGAGGGTTACCATTTGTCAGTATACTATTATTATTGTTTGTTTACTTAGAGCAGATGAACTCTGTAATCATGGTGTATATGGCCAACACTTAAGTCATCAGTCATAGAAGTATAAATTGATATACTGCCCTGGCGGACACTATCATAGTTCTGATTTACCACTGTATGGATTTATGACTCTCAACGACATTACACTACACATTTACAAGATATTTAAAAGATCGGGGACAAGAAGCACACACAAAAAACACTCGTTATAAAAGGTAAACTGGTCTTTGATGTACATTCACTGATTTAATTAATAATAATAATAATAATAATCTGGCCCCAATAACAGGTTGCAAAGTTATCTTCCAGTGCATTTAAAGGACAAAATTGTCTGGATAAAAGTGCTACTAGTAATGTTCACAAATGTATAAATATATGGTTCCTTTAACTGCAAGTCAATGGAATAACACAAGAGCCCACCTGATTAGCTCATGTTCAAGAATGACACTTGGTTTAAATTAGTGTTTGACTGTGGAAAGATCATACTGGTTCTCTTAACTGTGTGTGTTAGAGCTGAACCCACCTGGTCCAGGTGTGCGTGTGTCTCTTTAAGCTGCTGCAAGAGAAGGCAGTCCGGGGTGTTAGCCAGCTGACACTCTCGGTACGGGAATCCGGCTCTCTGCATGAGCCAATACAGGCACCGGGTGACATCAGCACCTCCATATGCTAGACACAATCTGCAAATAAACAGTTACAGTCTTGGCCCTTTTTTTTTTACAGTTAAAAAGACCGACAACCAGCACTCTTCTCTTCAATGCATTTCCTATGCAAGAAGCAGTCATTGTTATTAAAGCTAAGAACAGGGGTAAACTCTGTAGCTGGACCACGCCAGAAGCTTGATGACCTTATGGAAAGTTTAGTGGTAAAGTAACGAGGTATAAGATCATGCTAGTCTAGTCTACAGTGCTCAACTCTACATGGTCTCATGTAGCTGTAGGTTGTAACTACCTTCCTCCCAATGCTATATTGAATGTTCATCTTTTACATATAACCCATGGGTCCTCAAGTAACAGGTCATGTTCTCAGGATCCCTTCTGTGGGAACAGGTGGGATTATTTCACTAAAGTCACATATATTATTTCATATGCATACGTAGTACTGCATATATAGTACTTAATAAGCAACATATTTTTTTATTTTTTTTTAAAAAAAACTAATTTAAATGGAAGATAAAGGCAGTTCTCAATAGAAGATTTATTCAGTGGGTTATATTGTACATTATAGTAAGTAACTAATGATCGAAACCAATCACTGATGGCTAGAAATAAGGCAATAAAAGGCTTGAAAATCAACCATGATAAAAAAAGAAAGATCTGCAATATTCTATCTTTCATTTAAAAGAAGAATCAAACAGTTAAAAAAACATGGCTGCTTTTTTAACTGTTTGATTGAACTTTGGGAGTCATATTCATTTTTTATATTTCGCTAGCTTTCTTCCATATATTTTAATAGCATACCAATAAAGTATTTTTTTTAAACAAACCTTTACAAATATTGACAACTGGTTCTTTGGAGTGCCCAATTTTGGCATATTTCTTTGCTCTTCTTTCTTTTTTTATCCAATTACCATATGTGGGTGCACCCCCCCCCCCCCTAATAATTTAAAAAAGGACCCCTATTAATGATACTTTATATTTGCGGTTTTTTGAACTATACCTGGTACGGTATACAACTTTTGGCTCAAATCAACCATGATGTAGACCGATATAAATTAGCCCCCTTCCCAATACCAACACCCTTTCACCTCCTGTCCAACACATCATGAACGCCACCCAAATGCAAAGTTTGGAGCACAAAGCTCCTACTGTGCATGCACATTGTGCTGTGTCCCATAGCACATATGTTACTGAACATGCATGGAGTCCCTATTTAGTGTCACCAGGTAATTAGTAGTGATTGTTCTCATCAGAGGACAGTGCTCCTCGTGTGGGCATCCTGGAAGGGCACATTTAAAGATAATAGCCATGAAATTGGTTTCAGATGAATGAAGGACCCTGCAGTTACCTGGTATTTCGGTGCGATATCCCATCTTCCACACAACAGATGCTGGTCTTTTGATCCCCAATATCAATGACACATGCGCTGCTAAGACCACTCCCATAGACAGCACACACGGACTCCTGATGGACTATCACACCTATGAGAAGAAATGCAAAAATAGATTCATTTAAATACTTTATGTAAAATGAAAGTAGTTTTGCATATTTAATTAAAGAAAAAAAAAATTATGTCCCTTCTCTACCCCCTCAACATAATACCAGTTGGTACCTTCTGCAAGTGCACCTGCTGATATTGCTGTCTATGATAAGTTTACTGAAAGCTCTTCCCACACAACAAACTTGACACATACCAGAAGGTGTCAAACTCAATCAAATAAAATCTTCATTTCAATGAGTAGAAAGAGCTGTAGAATTAATATGTTCACAGAAATAACATTTACCTATTAAGAATGCAAAGTGATAAAAGTATATAAACAGAACTATAATATAACTATCACATTTAATCATTAAAATAATAAAGATCATGACAGCCTAGACAAAAATGTAACTCTTGATTCTTATAGGAGCTATTGAGGGACATTTATTTTTGTAAAATACAGAAATATATGAAAAAAAGTTTGGCAAACATGTGGCAGTAATAGCTCAAACGACCCGGGTCTTGGTGCAGTATGAATGGTACAAGTCAAAAATCTCGGGTCTAAAAACCCGGGTCTTCAACCCGGGATTTATCGAGGGGTAATTCCCGGGTCGGACCCGGGTTGCCTGCACTATGGATGGTGCAACCCAGGTTTTTCAACCCGGGTTGCACAGAAAACAAGCTGATTGGCTGTCTGCCTGTCTCTGGAGGATGATGTCATCGGTGGGAGCCCGTGGAAGATTCGAGAAGGAGTTTAGGAGAAATGGTGGATGACATCACCATTTTTCAGCCAATGAAAACTGCTCTGGTGAGGACTCCCACAAATTTCCAGGGCACAGACTTGTGCAGTATGAATGGGGTCAACCCGGGAAATTCCCGGGTCCGAGGTGCAGTATGAATGGTTTTTCTGAGCTGGGACGCTCCGAGCCCCGGCAAAAACCCGGGATATTGTATGGTATAAGTCTTTTCATGTTCTTGTAAATCCTTATAGAACAGGGGAGACAATTGTCTATGCCAGGGCAATGGTACTGTGATTAAGACATGGCAGAAATGTAAATATCAAACATTCATGTGATGTTATTGGGGTGTGGCAATGAGATGTGACATAAGAGACAGCATTTATGTATAGAAAGTTTTTTAGTACAACAATTTAAATGGATAACAGTTCTGCCAAGTACCACCAAAAAGGAGATCCTCTAACAAAAGACAAAAGTAAAATGTTGAGGGTATTATAAATAATCAAACTACAGTTCTGCAATATTCCCAGTACTGCTTTTCTCTGTTCCACAAATTCCTATCTAAAACCTTTGTGCAACGCCTTTATAAATTCCTACATTGCATTGGAAGAACGACTGTTTGGGGGGGAATTCAATTGACCGCAGGTTTTTTTCCCGCTAACACAACCGTTTTTAGCTACTGCCGCATAAAAAATTGTGCATTCAATTGTAAAACAGGTAAGCCACAGTCCCCGCGCATCATTCATTGGTGCTTGCAATTTTTGGGGGAGTGAAGAGGAGGGTTTAACGTGGTTATCTATAATAAAATGCATTACACAACCTTTTTATTTTATAATATCTATATACAGTACTTTTTTTTTTTTACTATATTTTTTATTTGACTTTTTTTTTTTTACTATACAATCATCTATACCCTGATAAAACACATTAGTACATACATATTAATACATAAAACATACATAAATATATTAATTAGTGATTAGTGTGTTTATTGCTTTTATGAAATATTTTTTTAAAAGAAAAAACACCTTTTTCATGTTATGCATTACTGATAAACATAAATCATCATTTTTCTTTTTTTTTACATTATTACATGATTTCAAATAGTTTTCACATGTTTTTAATTTTTTTGCACAGCCATGAGAGGTGCGAGATAAAACTGGAGATTTGACAGTTTACCGCGCTGCATTAAAAAAACAATTAAATAGCTTTTATCGCCTCTCCCTCTCTCCCTATACTTTCAATGGATGTTCTACATGTCCACAATAGGACCGTTTGTGCAAAAAAACCCACTGCGTTAAAAATGTAACTGGATATCGGGTAAAGTTTACCCGCTCTAAAATGAGTGAAAACCGCGTTAAAATGACTTAACGGTGTAAAAAAAACTGCGGTCAATTGAATTCCTCCGTTTGAGTAAGTAGAAATACCAATAGCGACACCTAGTGGTCAGAGGTAAATCATTCATGCAGTGTTAGGATCTATGACTGCCATACTGGTGCACTTTACCAAACTTGCATTCCTGTAAATTGTTTACCATTTGATTGTTGTAAGTTGCCTAGAAACACTTACCTGAAAATCCCATCTTCATGAGGATCATATTAACCATCTCTTTCACATGCAGTCTGTTATATATGTCTGGGATGAGTAATATACATCTGTAATACTGTAGGACACATAGAGAAGTTTGTTTTACTTTACTTTTTAGCCAATTACTACAATATTTTTTAAAACGGTCATTTCACAGATTTTACAGAAATATTTTGGGATAATACGAATAGCGACTTTTTCTAATAAAGCAAGTTATGTTTAAGAATCACTACATCACAATAAGGTACGGATACTGTAATAGATCATAATGTATTATAGTGCATATATCATTATTATCAGCCTACCTGTGTCTAATAAACAATCACTAAACCTAAAATACAAGGTGCCTAATATACAAGAGCTACTTATAAAAAACATTAATATACATGTACAAGTTTCAGTACCTTGATACTCTAATTATATGCGTTGTCCCGTTATGTACAAGCTAGTGTTCTCTGTTATCAACCATATTATACAAAAAGTGGCTGAGGAGGATGTCTACACTGTCCTTCAATGTGATTACATTACATAATCTCAAATATCTTCTGTATAGATAAGCTCCTGAAACCTTTATATACATTTGTTGCTTTTGTATAAGTAAATCTGTATTTTGAGCTTAGCATACCTTTAGGACAGTGTTGGCTAACCTGTGACACTCCAGGTGTTGTGAAACTACATGTCCCAGCATACCCTTCCAGCAATAAGCTGCAATATATTGGCAAAGCATGCTGGGACTTGTAGTTTCACAACACCTGGAGTGTCACAGGTTAGCCAACACTGCTTTAGGACATAAAAAAGGAATATCAAACACCCACCAGTGATTTTAGAGTGTTTTGTACAAATAATGGACACAAATTAGATATATAGCCAAGTAATGAGCTTCTATTAACAACCAAAGACAACAAGCGCACCTTTAAGTCTTTCAACTGTATTTCCAACAACTTCTGGATGACGTGTGACCAGATGACTTCCAGATCTGTCAGTACAGCAGTGAGGGACCCCCCCGGGCCACTATGAATATTTAGCTGGCCCCTCCGAATGGGGTAGTGAACATTGTAGCCATCTACTGGGTTCACAAAGAATGCCTGATGGAACGGAAACACCACAAATCATTTCCATGAACCAGAACCAAATCTCAGGAGTCCAATCAGTGACAGTTAATGAGGGATATCCATACAAATGACAAACATTTTAAACACTTTTAGTATTCGAAAATATTTTGCAATTCACTTTTTATTTTTTACAATGCCAGTGTTAAATAAATTGTCAAACTGTTCTACTTGCCATGTCCCAATGACACCACTCCTATTACGTGTCAATTTTGTCTGGACTACACCCTGGATGAGCCGTAGCAATGTAGCACCCGGGATATAGCAAGCAAAATAATTCAGAATAATTGCATATGGATACAATGTTCCTCTTTTATCATCATCACCATTTATTTATATAGCGCCACTAATTCCGCAGCGCTGTACAGAGAACTCACTCACATCAGTCCCTGCCCCATTGGGGCTTACAGTCTAAATTCCCTAACATACACACAGAGACAGCCAGACACGGACTAGGGTCAATTTGTTAGCAGCCAATTAACCTACGTTTTTGGAGTGTGGGAGGAAACCGGAGCACCTGGAGGAAACCCACGCAAAAACGGGGAGAACATACAAACTCCTCACAGATAAGGCCATGGTCGGGAATTGAACTCATGACTCCAGTGCTATAAGGCAGAAGTGCTAACCACTACGCCACCGTGCTGCCCATATGCATATAAATAACGTGCACCATCAATGTATAACAATAAAATGAGTAAATGCATTGTGTGTGCACTGCAGTTCTACAACGGATTTGCTAAAACAGTCAGGTATCACTTTCTGATATGTGTCCGTGACAAATTACAGGCTTGTCAACTGTTTGAAACCACAACACAAAAAAAGATGTCTGAACAATTAAAGCTCTGAGGTTCAACAGTGAAAATGTTTATTCATACTAAATAGTCAGCTCCAATTCTAAATAACATTGAATATACTGACCGTATTGAACCATAAAAGTGTTTAAATACTACTTTACAAAACAAAAAATTACAAATTGGGGCAGATTCGGTGCTTCCATTAAAATCAGAGAGGTTCTGAATATTTAAGAAGGACAATTGACATGCAAGCTACTAGTCTGTTATCTTTAGTGTTTTCCAAGCTGTAATACAGAAAGTAGCAATTGTATAAAATCTCTTTTGTGGAACAGGTTAAAAGTTCTGAACATTAAGGGACATAAAACAGAGGTTAGAGACACAACTTAAATATGTAACTGCAAGATAAAAAATAGTGGGGGTTATGGTGGGAATATGTCAGGTGAGAAAGGACTCGCTTAGACTGTACGAGGAAAGACATACCTCTTCTCCTACAAGATATTCAGGGTGATGAGAAGTGTTTGACCATTTTACTCCAGAATTATGATCTAATATAGCCGGTCTCATTTGTTTATTGTACACTCGAGCCTGAAAAACAAAGACAGCTTCTGATAAATGCACAAGAATATGATACCTGTGAAGTTCTCATCATGGGAAAAACAATTATTTTGCAAGCAGAATACCAAACACAATGCAGACAATTCATATTAAGAGTATGGAATTTATCAGTTTGTAACCACAGCACTGCACTCATACTGACAACAAATAAAGCACAATCCTTTAAATAAAGCCAAAAGATCAACAGATCAACTATTGTATCACCCATTTTGCACACTTACCTGTTCTGGTACTGCAGGGATCCGCCTGGTACCATTAGACATCTTTTTTGACCAGATCGCCTGGTCCACCATTTTGAGGCCATTTTGTCTCTGCTCATTGCTTTCTTGTTTCTACAAAACAAAGTTACATGTGGAACAACATCATCATCACCATTTATTTATATAGCGCCACTGATTCCGCAGCGCTGTACAAAGAACTCATTCACATCAGTCCCTGCTCCAGTGGAGCTTACAGTCTAAATTCCCTAACACACACACAGACAGACAGACAGAAAAAGACTAGGGTCAATTTTGATAGCAGCCAATTAACCTACTAGTATGTTTTTGGAGTGTGGGAGGAAACCCAAGCAAACACGGGGAGAACATACAAACTCCACACATATAAATAACTGACAACAACCGAAAAAAATCTAAATAAAAGTGGGAACTAAAGAGAGGATATATTATAGCACTAAACTATCTATTTTTGCAAGGTTTTAAATCCTAGAGACTGCTCTAAAATTAACTTTATGATAAAGTTAAAGGAGGGGCAAGTCCACCGCAGGCCTTGTGTTGTTGGATGACTTACATTCAAGCCCTCCCTGAGAAGCCACTTGTCACTGTAGGTGGGCTGCCCTGGCTGTTTGTGCCTCCTGGCAATGACGTGAGGTATTCCAGCTGGGTGAGTGTCTGTGGCTCTGCCAATGCGCAGGGTGCTGGATCCAGGGTGTATAACCACAACATAGTCACTTTGTATATGCTGCACAACAAGACACAAAAATTCATAAAAAGTTAAAACAAAAAAATACTGTGATCTGTCAACTATTGTTCAACAAGTCCATTGTCACACTTTCCAGCCCAGTCCAATCCAGTCTCAGACTTTCCAAATAATAGCCCTTAGTCCTTTGACGCCCACAGATCCCGGGGATAGCTGAGAGTCCTAAACCGGGTGATAGCAACCAGTTAAAAGCCCACCAGAATCCCCACTAATAGTCAGCATTCCTCAGCCAACCACAGTCCCCAATACCAGTCACCATTCCTCAGTCAACCACATTGCTTCCTGATAGCTATCAGTCCAGAGACCACCAGAGTCCCCAGTATTAACCATCATTCCTCAGACAACCACAGTGCTTCCTGATAGCTATCAGTCCAGAGTCCACCACAGTCCTCACAAACAGCCATCATTCCTTTGCCAACCAGTCCCCACTAATTGCTGCCATTCCTCAGCCAACCACAGTCACCACTTATAGCCACTAGTCCATAGACCCCCACAGTCCCAGTCCACCACAGTCCCCAATGACAACTGCCAGTCCTCAGTCCACCACAGTCCCCAATGACAACTGCCAGTCCTCAGTCCACCACAGTCCCCAGTGATAGCCGGCAGTCCTCAGTCCACCACAGTCCCCAGTGACAGCCGGCAGTCCTCAGTCTACCACAGTCCCCAGTGATAGCCGGCAGTCCTCAGTCCACCACAGTCCCCAGTGACAACTGCCAGTCCTCAGTCCACCACAGTCCCCAGTGACAGCCGGCAGTCCTCAGTCCACCACAGTCCCCAGTGACAGCCGGCAGTCCTCAGTCCACCACAGTCCCCAGTGACAGCTGCCAGTCCTCAGTCCACCACAGTCCCCAGTGACAGCTGCCAGTCCTCAGTCCACCACAGTCCCCAGTCCACCACAGTCCCCAGTGACAGCCGCCAGTCCTCAGTCCACCACAGTCCCCAGTGACAGCTGCCAGTCCTCAGTCCACCACAGTCCCCAGTGACAGCTGCCAGTCCTCAGTCCACCACAGTCCCCAGTCCACCACAGTCCCCAGTGACAGCCGCCAGTCCTCAGTCCACCACAGTCCCCAGTGACAACTGCCAGTCCTCAGTCCACCACAGTCCCCAGTGATAGCCGGCAGTCCTCAGTCCACCACAGTCCCCAGTGACAGCCGGCAGTCCTCAGTCTACCACAGTCCCCAGTGATAGCCGGCAGTCCTCAGTCCACCACAGTCCCCAGTGACAGCCGGCAGTCCTCAGTCTACCACAGTCCCCAGTGATAGCCGGCAGTCCTCAGTCCACCACAGTCCCCAGTGACAACTGCCAGTCCTCAGTCCACCACAGTCCCCAGTGATAGCCGGCAGTCCTCAGTCCACCACAGTCCCCAGTGATAGCCGGCAGTCCTCAGTCCACCACAGTCCCCAGTGACAGCCGCCAGTCCTCAGTCCACCACAGTCCCCAGTCCACCACAGTCCCCAGTGACAGCCGCCAGTCCTCAGTCCACCACAGTCCCCAGTGACAGCCGCCAGTCCTCAGTCCACCACACCCCAGTGATAGCCAGCAGTGCTCAGTCCACCACAGTCCCCAGTGACAGCCGCCAGTCCTCAGTCCACCACAGTCCCCAGTGACAGCCGCCAGTGCTCAGTCCACCACAGTCCCCAGTGACAGCCACCAGTCCTCAGTCCACCACAGTCCCCAGTGACAGCCGCCAGTCCTCAGTCCACCGCCAGTCCTCAGTCCACCACAGTCCCCAGTGACAGCCGCCAGTCCTCAGTCCACCACAGTCCCCAGTGACAGCCGCCAGTCCTCAGTCCACCACAGTCCCCAGTCCACCACAGTCCCCAGTGACAGCCGCCAGTCCTCAGTCCACCACAGTCCCCAGTGACAGCCGCCAGTCCTCAGTCCACCACAGTCCCCAGTCCACCACAGTCCCCAGTCCACCACAGTCCCCAGTCCACCACAGTCCCCAGTGACAGCCGCCAGTCCTCAGTCCACCACAGTCCCCATCCCCCACATTACAAGTGATAGCCACAAGTAAATACTAGTCTTCCGTCAGTGGGCATGTCAGCCTGACCCTCATGTGCCCCACTGAGGCTGCCTAATGTCAGAGCCGGGCATAGACATCAGACCTGCACGTTTTACCCCCCTCCCATGTTGTCCCTCCAGTCACCTCCTGCAGGGGCTCGGGAATAGCTGCCGGCACTATCGGTCTCTTAACACCGCGCTGTTCCTTCTCCTTCTCTCTTCCGTTCTCCGGTTCTCCCTTCTCAGCCTGTGTCATAGCTGCTTCTGCGTTCTTACCGCGCATGCGCGACCTACGCCACTAGCGCTATCCCCGGGAAACTGGGCAACCAGGAGATATCCCTGGGTGACTAGTCAACGTTACCATGGAGATACCTCGCAATTATATCAGCCAATCAGCAGCTTACACCTACTATGACATGTGGCCCGGATGTCCGGAGAAACAGCAGAGACTGAGTCACCATCTGGAAGAGGAAAACATGGTGTACATCGCCAATGGTGAGAGTCTGTGTGTTATACTGTAGTGACAGTGTGCTTCTATATCTCTTCATATTATAGTGTATATATAGTGGTGACAGTGTATTCTATATCTATATATTATAGTGTATATATAGTGGTGACAGTGTATTCTATATCTATCTATATTATAGTGTGTGTGTATATATATATATATATATATATATATATATATATATATATATATATATATATATATATATATATATATGACAGTGTGCTTCTATATCTCTATATAATAGTGTGTATATATATAGTGGTGACAGTGTGCTTCTATATCTATCTATATTATAGTGTGTATATATAGTGGTGACA